>NC_041013.1:16623197-16847179 GCF_004193775.1 Glycine soja | reverse complement strand
TAGTCCTAGACAAAATTAGAGTATGAAAATTGCCTCTCTTTACTTATCTTTTATTGGAATAAAAGGAAAGTAAAGATAAGGACACTAATTTCATTCGAGCGACCTTGCTATTCGACTGGGCAACTGGCGAAACCAAGGATGTGAAACCGAAAAAAACAAGAGGACATTGAAGTATTATAAAAAGTAAAAAAGGAGGACATGAAAGTCCTATAGAGGAGAAGACATTTGAAGTTTTTTTTTCAAAGCATAGAAACAGAGGGCGTTGAGTCCTAAGAAGCACAAAGACAAGGACATTCAGTCCTATGAAAGACAGAAGACGTTGAAGTCTAATAAAGTGTAAAAGATAGAGGATATTGAAGTCTTCTAAATGTAAATGAAGACATTGTAGTCTTTGAAAGCGCACATGACTAAAGACATAGAAGTCTTTGAAATGTAAATGAAACATTGTAGTCTTTTGAAAGTGTAAATGACTGAAGACATTGAAGTCTTTGAATGTAAATGAAGATATGTTGTCTTTTGAAAGCATAAATGACTGAAGACATTGAGTCTTTGAAATGTAAATGAAGATATTGTAGTCTTTTGAAAGCATAAATGACTGAAGACATTGAAGTTTTGAAATGTAAATGAAGATATGTAGTCTTTTGAAAGCGAAATGGATGAAGATATTGAAGTTTTGAAATGTAAATGAAGACATTGTAATCTTTTGAAAGCATAAACAACTGAAGACATTGAAATCTTTGAATGTAAATGAAGACTTTGTAGTCTTTTGATTTGAAATGTAAATGAAGACATTGTAGTCTTTTGAAAGTGTAAATGACTGAAGACATTGAAGTCTTTGAAATGTAAATGATAGAGGACTTTGAGTCCTATGAAAGCACAAAGACAAAGGACTTTGAATCCTATGAAAGACAAAAGTGAGGACTTTAAGTCCTGTGAAAGATAAAGGCGAGGACTTTGAGTCCTATGAAAGATAAAAGGGAGGACTTTGGAGTTCCATGAAATCATAAAGCAAAGGACGTTGAGTCCTATGTAATAAGACAATACTACCAAAGGGCTCAACCTTATGAGAAAGCAAGAGATTGACTCTTTGAGAGGGCCTCTCATCCAAAACTTAAAAGATAGGACATTAGATTTAGGAAATTGGTATATAAAGAGAAATCAAAGCACTTATAGCCTGATATGAACATGATTTTTGGGATGTAGATGCATGCAACCTTCATCTTGAAATGC
Source organism: Glycine soja (assembly GCF_004193775.1). Lineage (NCBI taxonomy): Eukaryota > Viridiplantae > Streptophyta > Magnoliopsida > Fabales > Fabaceae > Glycine > Glycine soja. Next base: position 16,845,949 of record NC_041013.1, on the reverse strand, counting down.
TAGTAATGCAAAAGATTTTGAATCATGAAAATTGCATAATGCTTATGACATTTTTTCCTATTTTAGTGATTTTGATTTTGATTTGATTTTTTTCCTTTTTGTGGCAAACATAGATTGACTGTCTCTTTTTGAAAGATGTGATATCTCATAAGACTTCATCCTATCTTTTTGCAAATCTCTTCGGGGACTCCCTCAGAGTGTATGTTTTGTTTGATTCACTTGACAATTTTGGATGACAGCAGTGGAACCATTTGACATTTAATCAATCAACTAAATATTGATCATAGGATATGTCCCTTTATTTTTATTTAAAAACTTTGATTATTCTACACAAGAAGAAATATATGGCTTGGACTGACCGCATGCACCATGGAAGGATGGCAATGGATGGTTACACTTTGGTGTATGACCCAGTGAAACTTTCCCGATTTAAGATTATAGAGTGATGTCAAGGGTATGTCGATCCCGGTGAAACTTGATGACATGGGTTGATCCCGAAAGAATTTATACAACAAAGGCCACCATTGGATTCAAAAGGAATCCTAAGGAGTCCGCATTAGCGACTAACATCAAATGTACCCTACAATCACAATTGTCTTTGAGCATTTTTCACGAGCTCCTGGTCGAATGAGTTTCCAATGTGCAACTTTGAAACCTCGAGGATTCTCTTTTTTATATATATTTTCAACAATCACAAGTGTGTGCAGGTTTCTTTCCACAATCCCAACTTAAAAGAAAAATTAGTAATTCCTTGATCCACATGGGCTTTATTGGGCTTGTAACGTTGTCAGGGGTAAGAGGGCTATGAAGGAAAGGATTAGAGAGGCTTAAAAAGTGTTTAAGGGTTACATTGAGTAAGAACCTTGAGAGTCTTGCTTGTACTTTTGTCACATTAATCATTTTTGCTTGTACTTTTGTCACATTATTCCTTTTAGTCAACTCTTGGGTCAGGCTCTACTTCTTTTGTCACATTAATCCATTTTGCACTTTTGTGCCTTCCTTGTAAAATCTGGAGATCTTTGTCTCTCTTTTTCTTCACTCACTTTTGGCGGATTTTATTTTCTTTTTCTTTTCGTTGTTGCCCAATTTCATGCATGTGTAGTTTACATTGTTCTTCCTGCCGGTTTAGCGGTGGTTCCTACTCAAGGTTCCTGTTTTGTTTTGTTGTGTTGTTTTTAGAAAAAATATGCTTTGGCTCGGAGGGGGTAGCAAGGGACTAATTGGTGTTTGGGATGTTTAAACACGGCCATGTTGATGGAAGCTTGCTTGTGGGGCTTCTATGGAGGCTGGATCTTTGAGCTTCAATGGGGTCCTTTAATGGTGATTTTCCACCATGGAGATGCAGCGGAAGACAAAGGAAAGGAGGTGAGAGGAGGCGCCATCCATTAAGGAATAAGCCATGGAAGAAGGAGCTTCACCACCAAGATGAGCCTTGGATAAGAAGCTTGGAGAGGATGCTTCAATGGAGGAAAAGAAAGAGGGAGAGAAAGAGGGAGGGGGAGCACGAAATTGAAGGAAGAAAAAGGGAGAGAAGTTGAACTTTGAGTTGTGTCTCACAAGACTCTCATTCATCAAAGTTACAACAAGTGTTACACATGCTTCTATTTATAGACTAGGTAGCTTTCTTGAGAAAACGTCCTTGAGAAGCTTCTTTGAGAAAACTTCCTTGAGAAGCTAGAGCTTAGCTACACACACCCCAATCATAACTAAGCTCACCTCCTTGAGAAGCTTCCTTAAGAAGATTCCTAAAGAAGCTAGAGCTTAGCTACACATACCTCTCTAATAGCTAAGCTCACCTCCTTGAGATGAGAAGCTAGAGCTTAGCTACACACCCCCCTATAATAGCTAAGCTCACCCCCATGACAAAAAACATGAAAATACAAAAAAAAAAGTCCTTACTACAAAGACTACTCAAATGCCCCGAAATACAAGGCTAAAACCCTATACTACTAGAATGGCCAAAATACAAGGCCCAAACGAAGAAAAAAACCTATTCTAATATTTACAAAGATAAGCGGGCTCATGCTTAGCCCATGGGCTCGAAATCTACCCTAAGGTTCATGAGAACCCTAGGGCCTTCCCTTGGATCTCTAGCCCAATCTACTTGGAGTCTTCTACCCAATGCCCTTGCGGGATAGGATTGCATCACATGTGTCATTTCAAATCTTGACTTAGATCCTTTTGTAGTTTGGATTTTGGGACAAAACCTTTGATAAACACGCTCCTGATTGTTTTTCCTTTTAATTTTTTTTATTAACCCAAATATTTTCCTAGGTCACTCTTTCAGGATTTCGACCTACTGGGTGAGAACTTCTAATCTACCCCTAGGTTCACTTGAGGCTCATGCATGGTGCCTCTCATTGCCCTAGTGTAGGACTCTGAGGTATCTATTCATGTCTTTTGTCATGACTTTGTAGCAAGGAAAAAAGAAAGAAACTGTGCAGCTTTTTGAAAATGAATTTCAAGGGGCAAGAAATATTTACAGGATTTTCAATTGACATGATAAGTCGAATGACTCTTGTTCTTGACAATTCACTTTTCTCTCATAAGACAACCTTTAAGAATGATAAAATGAGGTCACATGAATGTCTATACTTCTTATTTTTATTTGAAACACAATCAATCAAACGTTTTTTTAACTTTTTACTTTACTCGTCGTTTACGGCACCCTCACCAATCGTGGAGAACGAGCAATTTCTGATTAAATAGACTTGGAGATCAACATAGGAGCACAAGTCACTTGAGCAAACAAACCAATGACGTACATTCATATTCTAGTGAATGTTAAATAAATATGCAAAGATGTAATTGAAAGAGAATAAGAGGCAAGGACATCAAATTTATCCATATTATTAGCATTGTGACTGTTGTTTACAGTAATGGCATAAACTTGAAAATCCTAATGAGTCATTGGAGACATCTAAAGACAACCTTCAAAATGACCCATGCATAGTGTCGCTTGACAACGTCAGAATTCACAAGCGATTGTCATCCTTGAATTTTAGTCAGCCTGCATCAATTAGACTTTGCACCTTATGTTTCAGCGTCATACAATGCTTAATGGAATGCACCAGAACCCCTTTATGATAAGCACATGTTGCATTCAAGTTGTATCCTCGGGAAAATGGAGGTTGAGGAATCTTGGCTAGGATTATGGCTACCATTACATTATTGACTAGATAAAGGAGTAAGTTAACATCCGACACTGGTATTGGGAGGGCAAAAGGGTTTTTTCCTTGGTTTTCCTGGACCCTACCTCGCCCAGGCTAGCCTCTGGCTCGCTTGGGCCACCAAATAACTTCATGGTGAAGAAACCAACTTGCCTGGGCGAGCTCCAGCTCGGTTGGGTGAGCTCATTGCTTCAACACTAAGTTTCAGCTCGCCAAGGCGAGCTGCCTTTGCCCTAAGTGCCCATTTTCCTATAAATAGGCATGGTATGGAGGCTAAGGGATAAAAAAGGTTCAATACTTGAGGGAATTGAGAGAATTAAGAGAAAAGAAGAAGAAAGAAGAGGAAACGAAGCCGAGGCGCTGCCTAATCGCGATCGCGATCAGTCTCTACATCATTCCTCGTTCGGTGTTCTTCATGCGACCGTCGGTTAGTTTTGTTTTTAAGATTTGAAAGTGATCTATGTACCCTTAGGGGTCCCCCTTGTTATTATGTGCACATCCATCTTCTCCATCTATCATCGGTGATCTTGTTTTTCTTTGTAAAGTTCAATCTTAACTAATCACTAGTGTTGTAAAGTTGTCTTTAAAGAGATTGAAAGTTAATAAACAAAACCAAGATAAAACCAACTCATTACTATTTTTTTTTTTATCAAATATCACTTGAGATTGTTTTAAGGTCCAACACCTTACTGACTCTCTCCTCTTTTCAAAAATCAAAAGATCATTTCAAGGTTCAACGCCTTAACGACTCTCTCCACTTTTCAAAGTTTAAAACATCATTTCAAGGTCCAACACCTTAAACGACTTTTGTTCGCAATTAAAATTAATCTTTCAAAAAAAAACATAAAATCAATTTAACAAACAAACTTTCAGACTTAAAGAACTACGTAGGCCTGAATTCCTCATCGCACCTTAGGATACGTAGGAGCAAGGGCAACACCCTTGTTGATCCCAAAAAATAAAGAAACCTAAAAAGGGAAAATACATAGTTTTGAAGTCACGTTACGCACACTCGATTAAAGTTTTTCGTCCCTTGTGATGGGCATGTGGGGTGCTAATACCTTCCCCATGCATAAACAACTTCTAAACCCTTATTTTCAAAATTTGCAGACCCCTTTTTGGTTTTTCTAATGTTTTCCTCGAATAACATTGGTGGCGACTCCTGCACATTTTCCTTTTTGGAAGACGCTCCTTTGGCTTTTCACCCGCACTTTCGTCATAGGGTAGGTTGCGATGAACTGGGGAGCTTTCCTCCTTTAAATGTAAATGAAGAAAAAACTACTACGAGGAGCTTTCCTCCATACGAATCAATGGAGAAAGTCCAGAAGGTGAGGAAATTGAGAGAAGAGAGAAAGAAGAAGAAGAAAGAAGAGAAAACAGGGCCGAGGCGCTATTGAATCGTGACCGCAATCATTCCCTACATCGTTCCTTGTTTGGTGTTCTTCATGTGACCATCGAATTGTAATAAAAAAGGAAAGAACACGCTTTATGGTGCCCTTACCGAACACGTGCCAAAGCTAGAGTGATGAGTGAAATAGAGGAAATACTATGAAAAAAATGATGGAGGTCAATATGGCTACAGCTGTTGCTGCAAGTACCAACACAGAAGTGGCCCCGACTCACCCACTTGGCTTCAATCAAGTAAATCATCTAGCCTCGGATATGGTGGGTCAGGGAGGCAAATCATTGGGAACTGCGAGCGGCCCCCATTTTGCGCAAGTTGAGAACAAGCATTCCTTCCCACCATATGGCTTGCCTGCCAACTATACACCACCCAATTTTTCACACTCTCGATGAGAATGTCGATAACTCTGCTCCCATACCCATTGTGAGCCAACAACTCCAAACAAATCATGCACATGTCTCTCAACCCATAGGGGAGACACATGAAGTACCCTGCCACACTATAGTCGACTTTGAGCCTCACCTCGGATATGCCACTAAGGGGTAGACATTTTGTGGCATACCCCTGCCAAACACTTTGGGGGGCCTTTAGTATCGCCCACAACCACAACCCTTGCATTTTGCGTTGGAAAGACTGCATCCTGCCATGGTGGAAAGGGAGAAATTTGATTATATAGAGGAAAGGATGAGGGCTATTGAAGGAGGTGGGGATTATGCCTTTGCTGACATGGCAGAACTGTGTCTAGTGCCCAACATCGTTATCCCTCTGAAGTTCAAGGTGCTGGATTTCGATAAGTACAAGGGAACTACTTGCCCCAAGAATCACCTGAGGATGTACAGTTGAAAAACGGGGGCATACTCGAAAGATGAAAAATTGTTGATGCATTTCTTCTAGGAAAGTCTTACTGGGGCAGCCATCACTTGGTATACTAATCTGGAACCTTCCCGAGTCTGTTCTTGGAAGGACCTAATGGTTGCCTTCATTAGGCAATATTAGTACAATTCTAATATGGCTCCGAATAGAATGCAGCTACAAAACATGTGTAAGAATGAGCATGAATCTTTCAAAGAATACGCCCAAAGGTGGAGGGATCTTGTAGCTCAAGTCCCAATGATGGAAAGGAAGATGATAACAATGATAGTAGACACATTACCAGTGTTCTACTTTGAGAAGATGGTGGGTTATGTGCCTTTAAGCTTTGCTGATTTGGTTTTCATTGGCAAAAGTATTGAAGTGGGTCTGAGAAGAGGAAAATTTGATCATCCTGCTTTGATGAATATTAAGCCTGGGGCAAATGGAAAGAATAAGAAGGAGGGAGGAACCCATGTTGTGACCGTTGTCCCTACATGGCCAAATTTCCCACCAGCTCAACAATGTCAACACTCATCCAATATCAACCCTTCTTATTACCCACCATCCTATCAGCCAAGAACATCCAATCATCCATAAAGGTCACCCCTAAATCACCCACAGAACCCGCATGTTGCACATCCGATACCAAACACCATCTTTAACATAAACCAAAACACCAACCAGGGAAGGAATTTTCCAGCAAAGAAGCCTGTAAAATTCACCCCAATTTCGGTGTCGTATGCTAACTTACTCTCATATCTAAACAATAATGCAATGGTAGCCATAATCCCAGCAAAGATTCCTCAACCTCCATTTTCCCGAGGATACAACTCGAATGCAACATATGCTTATCATTGAGGAATTTCGGGGCATTCCATTGAGCATTGTATGACCCTGAAACATAAGGTGCAAAGTCTAATTGATGGAGGCTGGCTAAAATTCGAGGAGGACAATTGCTTGTGAATTCTGACATTGTCAAGCGATACTATGCGTGGGGCAATTTGAAGGTTGTTAGATGTCTCCAATGACTGATTAGGATTTTCAAGTTTATGCCACTACTGTAAACAATAGTCAAAATGCTAATAATATGGATAAATTTGATGTCCTTGTCTCTCATTCTCTCACAATTACATCTTTGCTTATTTAACTTTCACTTGAATGTGAATGTAAGTCGATGATTTGTTTGCCCAAGTGACCTGCGCTCTTGAGTTGATCTCCAAGTCTTTTTAATCAGAAATTGCTTGTTCAAAATGTTTGATGGAGGTGCCGTGAACGACGAGCAAATTAAAACAGAAGAAAAAATGTTTGATTGACTGTGTTTCAAATAAAAATAAGAAGTATAGACATTCATGTGACCTTATTTTTTCCTTGCTACAAGGTCATGACAAAAGACAACAATAGATACCTTAGAGCCCTACATTGGGGCAATGAGAGACACTATGCATGAGCCTCAAGCGAACCTAAGGGTAGATTAGAAGTTCTCACTCGTCTCACCCGATAGGTTGAAAACCTGAAAGGGCGGCCTAGGAAAAATTAGGGTAATAAAAAATAAAAAGAAGATAGAATCAAGAGCGTGTTTATCATGGGATTGGTCCCAAAATCCAAACTACAAAATTATCTAGTCAAGATTTGAAATGACACGTGGGCATGTTTCAACATCCTAAACACAAATTTATCCCTTGCTACCCCCTCCGAGCCAAAGCATACTTGTTTTCAAAAAACAACACAAAAATACAACAAAAAAAAAATAGGAACCTTGAGTAGGAACCACCACTAAATCGGCGGGAAGAGCAATGCAAACAACACATCCATGAAGTTGGGAAACAATGAAAATAAAATCCGCCAAAGGCACGTGAAGAAAAAGAGAGACAAAAGATCTCCCGATTTTACAAGAAAGGCACAAAAGTGCAATAAGAATTAATGCATAAGACAAAAGGAGTAGAACCAGACCCAAGAGTTGAAAGGAACAAAAGTATAAGCAAGACTCTCAAGGTTCTTACTCAATGTTGTTGGACAAGTGGCCTCAATAACTTAAGAGGGGGGTGAATTAAGTCTTACAAAATTCCCACTAACAAACTTTTAACCCCCTTTTTAAATGATAGGTTTAGAATACAAAATAAGAAGCAACAATCAATTTAATAATGTAATTTAATCATGCAAGACAAAATTGATTGCAATAACATAAATGAGATAAGGGAAGAAAGAAATGCAAACTCAATTTATACTGGTTCGGCCACTTCCCGTGCCTATGTCTAGTCCTTAAGCAATCCACTTGATATTTTCCACTATCTCTGTAAATCCTTTATATATAGACTTTGAACACACCTTGGGATCCCTCACTCTTGTGTTCAAAGATTCTCCAAGAGACAACCAATGTCTTGATTACAATTGTCTCAATCCAAGAGACAACCAGTCTCTTGATTACAACTGACTTTCTGAGATGAATAGAAAGATTTCTCTCCTTTAGAGTGGATGATACAAATTGAAGTTCCTAGAGGAATTTCTCTCTTTTAGAGATGATAATACAATTTTTGTTCCTGGATGAATTCTTAATAGATTTGCAAGTGTTTGCCCAAGAGTTATTGAAAGAGAATTTAGCAATTAAGTTCTCTTAGAATATCTCTCTCTTGCTTTTCGAAGTTAGACACATAAATATATAGGTCCTTCGTGCCTTTTCAAAATGGTTTGAAGAGATGTTTCTTTTCAAAAAGCTTTTTCTAAAATTCTTCACTCGTAATTGATTACACTGCCCGGTAATTGATTACTAGAGCCTTGATCTCTTCTGGTACTTGATTACACTGCCCGGTAATTGATTAATAGAGCCTTGATCTCTTGGAAACACTTTGTTTTGAGGCAAAAGCTTGATCTTGAATTAATCTGTCTTCTGGTAATCAAACAAAACATACACTCTGAGGGAGTCCCCGAAGAGATTTGAAAAAAGATAGGATGAGGTCTCGTGAGATATCATGCTTTCATAAAGAGAGTCAATTTGTGTTTGCCACAAAAAGCAAAAAAAGGCAAAAAAAAAATCAAAATCACAAAAATAGGAAAAAATGTCATGCGCATTACACAATTTTCATGATTCAAAACCTTTTTCATTACTAGCATTTCAAGATGAAGGTTGCATGCATCTGTATCCCAAAAATCATGTTCATATTAGGCTATAAGTGCATAGATTTCTCTTTATATTCCAATTTCCCAAATCTAATGTCCTATCTTTTAAGTTTACGATGAGAGGCCCTCTTAAAGAGTCAATTTCTTGCTTTCTCATAAGGTTGAGCCCTTTGGAACTAGTGTCTATTGGCTTGTTTCATAGGACTCAACGTCCTTTGCTATATAATTTCATGGGACTTAAAGTCCTCGCCTCTATCTTTCATAGGACTCAAAGTCCTCTGTCTTTTTGCTTTCATAGGACTCAAAGTCCTCTACCATTTAGATTTCAAGACTTCAATGTCTTTAGTCATTTACGGTTTCAAAAGACTACTATGGCTTTTCGCCCACACTCTTATCATAGGGTAAGTTGTGACAGATGGTGACTCCACTGGGGAGCCTTCCTCCACAAAACCTGTGGAGTCGCCAATGGAGTCACCATCTGTCACAACCTATCCTTCGATGGGAGGGCGAGGCAAAAAGAAAAAGGAGCGTCTTCCAAAAAGGAAAACGCGAGGGAGTCGCCACCAATGTTTATTCGAGGAAAATGTTAGAAAAACCAAAAAGGGGTCTACGAATTTTGAAAATAAGGGTTCGAGAGTTATTTACGCATAGGGAAGGTATTACCACCCCACGCACCCATCACAAGGGACGAAAACCTTTAATCGAGTGTGCATAACGTGATTTCAAAACTACGTATTTTCCCTTTTTATGTATCTTTATTTTTTGGGGTCGACAAGGGTGTTGCCCTTGCTCCTACATATTCTCAGGTGCGATGAGGAATTTAGACCTACATAATTCTTTTAGTCTGAAAGTTTGTTTGTTAAATTGATTTTATGTTTTTTTTGAAACATTGATTTTAATTGCAAACAAAAGTCGTTTAAGGTATTGGACCTTGAAACGATGTTTTAAATTTTGAAATGCAGAGAGAATCATTAAAGCGTTGGACCTTGAAATGATCATTAAATTTTGGAAAGCAGAGAAAGGCATTAGACCTTGAAACGATCTCAAGTGATATTTGATAAAAAAAAAAGTTAGTTATGAGTTGGTTTTCTCTTGGTTTCGTTTATTAACTTTCAATCTCTTTAAAGATAACTTTACAACATTAGTGATCGATTAAGATTGAATTTTATAAAGAAAAATGAGATCGCCGATGATAGATGGAGAAGATGGATGTGCACATAATAACAAGGGGGACCCCTAAGGGTACATAGATCAAATTCAAATCTTAAAAACAAAACTAACCGACGGTCGCACAAAGAACATTGTACAAGGAACGATGTAGGGAATGATCATGATCGCGATTCGGTAGCGCTTCGGCCTCATTTTCTCTTCTTTCTTCGTCTTCTTTCTCTCTTCTCTTAATTCCCTCACCTTCTGGACCTTCTCACCCTTAAAACCACCCTTAGAACACCTATTTATAGGAAAAAGGTTACTTTGAGGCAGTTGTAGCTTGCCCAGGCAAGTTGGTTTCTTCACCATGAAGTTATTTGGTGGCCCAGGCGAGCCAGAGGCTAGCCTGGGTGAGCTACGGTCTAGGAAAACCAAGGAAAAGACCCTTTTGCCCCCTCTTTTTTGTACTTTTCACATTTTTTATCAAAACACTGAATGATCATCTGTTTCACACTATAACTGGCATTCAACACTGTAAGTCGACTAGCAAGGATCAAAAGATCAACAAATGATAGTCCCCAGACAAAATTATGGTATGACAATATTCTCATATGGGAACTCTCTTGTTTATGTTCCCACAACTGCACTAGTCCAATGCAAATGTCTATAAATCTCAACTTTAGTCTGCTTTTAAAATATTAATATGTTTAAATAGATTGAAGAACCATTTTATGTAAAGATGGAATTCAATAATATCTAGTAGTATCTAATATAAAAGGAATGAAAGGCAAGGTGGCCAAGTACAAGTTATTAACTTATTATTCAATTCGCCCATGCACCAACTTAAACATCTAAAACACCATAGTGCCTTTAAAGTTAATATATATGGGTCTTGTTATGCTCATGACAGTATGGTTGTTGTGGAGTAAAACTTCTTGCACCTCCATATAATGTAATTTTACAGCATGGAAAGGACTTGTTGGATAATGTAGTGAACTTCCTCCTAGTCACACTTGACAGAAGCATGAAACATAACCCTTCTGAAGATATATATATATATATATATATATATATATATATATATATATATATATATATAGAGAGAGAGAGAAAAATGATCATTCGTTACTAAATTCAATTGAAAATGTATGCAAAACAAAAAATTAGCATCTCAAAAGATACCATGAAGCACTGGAGCTTGTTTCCCTTGCTTTGCTATCTCAGAAGTCGGTAGTGTTTTAGTAGAATTTCCAACACCTCTGAGACTGTTGTTGGTAATTTTTGTTATCCCCTTTGATCCAATATCATCTAAATTTGTAATGTCATATAACATAATATGTGGTTGGCAATTCCATTTAGTATAGTAAGTAAATGTAGACTATGGATTTCAAACAAACAACAAACAAAAGGAGTATGCATGCCTTCAATTCAATGATAAACATTGTTGAGTTCATCCTGACAAGTCATGGGTTTATCAACTCCGGCATTCACTAGCACGAAAGTTTCGTCCCATGAGGCAAACCCAGGTGCAAGCGTATTTCTTGATGAAGTATAACCAACGGAAGCTAGTAGTGGCACCAAAACTAGAAAACCAGAAAGTAGCATGACAGGGATGCATGAAATGTTGCACCTTTAAGGACAGAGAATATGAACATCTCAAATAGAAGCAAACCATTTTTTGATGCCTTTTATGGGTAAGGATGAGTAGCTTTGCGCTTTGGATGAGAAGGCACATGTGCCACAGTCCCATTCTTTTGAACTTTCAAGAAGTACTTCTAAGCATGGCTTCGAATATGACAAAAGTCATTAGTTAGTGACAAATAATGCCCAGTAGAATATAGACAACAAAGTTGATAAAGCAGACTCCTAACTTGAATAACTATTTTTAAACCTACAAAATCTTCAATTTTCTTCCAGTCCCTATCAAATCTGAATAAACCACAACAAGTCACCAATTGGATTGTAGAGTTCTTCACTTTATTTAAATTTCATGTTGAGAAGATTGAAAATAGAGAACAAGCAAATTGTAAGGTAGTTTCAACCAAAATTACACCATAGCCTGAAGTTGACTTCACTTTATTTCTACATTTTCCTAATTTTGTGTTGCCACATGATCCTCGTATCAAATTAGTCTTCATTCCAAATTTTCAACCTTGTAACATTCCATCTACTTGTAATTGTACAGTTTTTGTAACAACTTAACCATCCTCTACTCCTTCAACCTACATGTGTTAGCATATGGATCCTTTTTTGGAGAATTTTGGCTCAATAACCAAAGTCCAATAACTATGCCTCAAAAGGCATATTTCTTGCACCTTATAGTGGTAGATGAACATCGATATAGATGCAAAGCATCAAATCATGGCCAAGAATCTATAAGAGGTAGCAATTCCAGTAAGATTTGTCCAAGGAGGCATTTCCCATGTCACCTCATGTCAAAATGCGTAGATAACCAAATCAAGAATGGTATAAATAGACCTAATAAGGTATATGAGGTACTCTAAAGTCTATTCTCTATTTGTATCCTACATACACAAACTTGAGCGTCAGAGTCTCTTGTAGTAAGCTATGTGACAACTTTCACACAGTTATGAATCCAACAAGACTTTCAATAAAGAATAGAAAATTTACTATCAAATGATTTTAAGACCAATATAGCTTTTACCCACTACATGACTTCTCCATTAGGATGGACTGAAGACCAAGTCTAACCAGCAAATGGAAGAAGAGCATATCCCAAAGCATCCTTTTGCACAAAACCTTGATGGAAGCTTGCTTGTGGGGCTTCTATGGTGGCTGGATCTTTGAGCTTCTATGAGGTCCTTTAATGGTGATTTTCCACCATGGAGATGCAGCGGAAGACAAAGGAGAATAGGTGAGAGGAGGCGCCATCCATTAGGGAATAAGCCTTGGAAGAAGGAGCTTCACCACCAAGATGAGCCTTGGATAAGAAGCTTGGAGAGGATGCTTCAATGGAGGAAAAGAAAGAGGGAGAGAAAGAGAGAGGGGGGAGCACGAAATTGAAGGAAGAAAAAGGGAGAGAAGTTGAACTTTGAGTTGTGTCTCACAAGACTCTCATTCATCAAAGTTACAACAAGTGTTACACATACTTCTATTTATAGACTAGGTAGCTTCCTTGAGAAGCTTTCTTAAGAAAACTTCCTTGAGAAGCTTCTTTGAGAAAACTTCCTTAAGAAGCTAGAGTTTAGCTACACACACCCATCTAAAAACTAAGCTCACCTCCTTGAGAAGCTAGAGCTTAGCTACACACCCCTATAATAGCTAAGCTCACCCCTATGACAAAAAAAACATGAAAATACAAAAAAAATCCTACTACAAAGACTACTCAAAATGCCCTAAAATACAAGGCTAAAACCCTATACTACTACAATGGCCAAAATACAAGGCCCAAAAGAAGAAAACAACTTATTCTACTATTTACAAAGAAGAGTGGACCCAACCTTGGCCCATGGGCTCAAAAATCTACCCTAAGGTTCATGAGAACCCTAAGGCCTTCTTTATCAACTCTAGCCCAATCCTCTTAGAGCCTCTTGCTCATGGCTCTGGTAACTGGTCCTTTCCTAGGGAGGATTGCCTCATCCCCTCCCCCTTGAAGAGGATTTGACCTCAAATTTGTTGGTTCCTCCTCCTCTATATCAGCTCCACCTGCAAAAGGAATTAAATCAGAAATATTAAAAGTGGTGCTGACTCCATACTCTCTTGGGAGGTCCAACCTATAGGCATTATTATTGATCCTCTCCAAGACCTGAAAAGGTCCATCCTCTCTTGGGCTAAGCTTGGATTTCCTTTTAGTAGGGAATCTTTCCTTCCTAAGATGGAGCCAAACCCAGTCCCCCTCATTAAGAACTAGCTCTTTTCTTCCTCTATTGCCCTTAGTTGAATACATATTTGTTTGGTTCTCTATTTGGGTCTTAACCCTCTCATGCAACTTCTTTACAAACTCTGACCTAGATTCCCCTTCTTTATGTATAAAAGAAGTGTCAAGTGGGAGGGGAATGAGGTCTAAGGGTGTTAAGGGATTGAACCCATAGACAACCTTAAAAGGGGATTGCTTGGTGGTTCTATGAACCCCCCTATTGTAGGCAAATTCTACATGAGGAAGATACTCATCCCAAGACTTATGGTTGCCTTTTAGAAGAGCCCTTAAAAGAGTGGAAAAGACCTATTCACTACCTCTGTTTGCCCATCAGTTTGTGGATGACAAGTGGTAGAGAAAAGAAGCTTAGTTCCTAGCTTAGCCCATAATGTTTTCCAGAAGTGGCTAAGGAACTTAGCATCTCTATCTGACACAATGGTCCTAGGCAAACCATGGAGTCTCACAACTTCCCTAAAAAAGAGTTTTGAGATATGGGAAGCATCATCCACCTTGTGGCATGGTATAAAGTGTGCCATCTTGCTAAACCTATCCACCACTACAAAGATAGAGTCTACACCTCTTTGGGTTCTAGGGAGCCCAAGGACAAAGTCCATACTAATGTCTACCCAAGGTGCAGATGGAATGGGTAAGGGTGTGTATAGCCCATGAGGCATCACCCTAAACTCGGCTTGTAAACAAGCCACACACCTAGTGCAATGCTTATGGACATCTTTCTTCATATGGGGGCAATAGAACTTTTCTTTGAGTAAGACAAGGGTCTTGTCTATCCCAAAGTGGCCCATGAGCCCACCCTCATGGCTCTCCTTCACAAGTAATTTCCTGATGGTTCCCTGGGGTATGCAAAGTTTTCCCTCTTTGAACAAATACCCCTCAGCCAAATAGTATCCATCTTGGGCCTTTTTCCCACAACTCTTGTAAATGGGAGAGAAATGTTCATCTAAAGCATACAAGTCCCTAATGTTATCAAATCCTAAAATTTGAGCTCCTAGGGAGCAAAACAATGTGTGTCTCCTAGAGAGGGCATCAGCTACCACATTTGTTTTTCCCTTTTTGTATTTGATAACATATGGAAATTGCTCTAGGTACTCTACCCATTTTGCATGCCTTTTGTTTAACTTTCTTTGCCCTCTAATGAACTTAAGTGATTGATGATCACTATGAATGACAAATTCCTTGGAAACAAGGTAATGTTCCCCGGTTCGGAGTGCTCTTATTAAGGCATAAAGCTCTTTATCATAGGTGGGGTAGTTAAGGGTGGCACCATGAAGTTTTTCACTAAAATAAGCAATAGGGTGCCCACCTTGCAACAAAACAGCTCCAACTCCCACTCCAGAGGCATCACATTCTAGCTCAAAAGTTTTAGAAAAGTCAGGAAGAGCTAGAACAAGTGCCTTAGTAAGCTTTTCTTTGAGCAAAGCAAAGGCTTGCTCTTGTTTTTCACCCCAGGTAAATGCCACATTCTTCTTCACTAGCTCATTGAGAGGTGATGCAATTGTAGAGAAATTAGGAACGAACCTTCTATAGAAGCTTGCCAACCCATGGAAGCTCCTAATATCTCCCACACTTTTTGGGGTGGGCCATTCTTGGATGGCCTTGATTTTCTCAGGGTCCACTTGGACCCCATTTCTACCAACTACAAACCCTAAGAAAACTATATTATCTACACAAAATATACACTTCTCTATATTTGCATAGAGGGTGTTTTTCCTAAGGACTGAAAGAACTTGCCTGAGATGTCCTAAGTGATCATCTAGGCTCCTACTGTACACTAAAATATCATCAAAATAAACAACTACAAATCTACCTATGAAATCCCTTAAGACATGATGCATAAGCTTCATAAAGGTGCTTGGTGCATTAGTGAGCCCAAAGTCATCACTAGCCATTCATACAAACCAAACTTAGTCTTGAAAGCGGTTTTCCACTCATCACCCTTTTTCATCCTGATTTGGTGATACCCACTTTTAAGATCAATTTTTGAAAAGATATTGGCACCATGCAACTCATCAAGCAAATCATCAAGTCTAGGAATGGGGTGCCTATACTTTACAGTGATGTTGTTGATGGCCCTGCAATTTGTACACATTCTCCACGTACCATCCTTTTTGGGCACCAACAACACTGGCACAACACATGGGCTTAGGCTCTCTTGGACCCAGCCCTTCTTCAACAATTCTTTTACCTGAGACTCTATCTCCTTAGTCTCCTGAGGATTAGTCCTATAGGTTGGTCTATTAGGAAGGCTTGCTCCTGGGACTAAATCTATTTGGTGTTCTATTCACCTTAAAGGAGGTAGCCCAGGGGGTATCTCTTTGGGAAATATATCACCAAATTCATGTAAGAGTTCTTGGACCTTTGGGGGTAAGGTCTCAAATGTAGGAATTGTGGCAGTGCTAAGGGATGTTTCCCTTGATAGGAGAAGGTAGAAAGATTGTTTAAGAAGGAGTGCTCTTTTAATATCACCTTTTGTTGCAAAATGATTTTCCTTCTTAACAATCTTCTTGGAGGAATCCTTTTCCTTTTTTTCCTTCCCCTTGGCCTTTGAAGACAAGGCCTTACTATCCTTCTTTTTCTTTTGTTTTTCTTCCTCATCCCTCTTATCTTTCATAGTTAGTTGATCTCTAGCCACCTGTGAAGGTGTTTGAGGATGCAACACAAATTTAGTGCCAAGATGGGTGAGGGTAATCTCATTAGTTAGGCCATTGTAAATGATCTTCCTATCAAATTGCCACGGCCTTCCTAAAAGAATATGTCCTGCCTCCATGGGAACTATATCACAATTAACTTCATCCTTATATGTCCCAATGGAGAAAGGTACCTTCACTTGTTGGTTAACTATCATTTCCCCTTGCTCATTGAGCCATTGAAGTTTATAAGGTTTTGGGTGGGGAATAATAGTGAGGTTCAACTTGGAAACTAATCTTATGCTACAACAATTGCAACAAGATCCACTATCCACAATGAGAGAACAAGTTTTATCTAAAATTTTTCATCTTGTATGAAATATGTTCTCTCTTTGGGATTGAGATAGATCACAAGATTGACCTCCAAGGAGCCTTCTAATCATTAAGAGGTCACCTTCTTCATGGGGGTAGACTTCCTCACTAGACTCTTCACCCCTTACTTCATCTTCACTTCCACTAGAGGAAGGGCAAGAAGTAGTTTCCTCTTGACTACTATAAATGTCTTGACCCCTCATAATCATGGTTTTCTTTGTGGGGCATTGAGAGGCAATGTGACCTCTCCCAAGACATTTGAAGCATTTAATGTTGCTAGTCCTTTCTTGGGAACTAGTCTTAGGGGTGTATTTCTCTATGGTCTTACCCTTTTCTTCCTTGGGTTTTGAAGGTGTAGCCCCCAAAATTCCTTGGGCTTGGTCCTTCCTTGGATAAGAGTGAAAGCCATAAGATTTTGAAGAAGGCTTTCTTTTTAGTTGTTGTTCCACTCTTATACAAAGTTGGACTAGTTCATCTAGGTCCCTATATGGAAGGAGTTCAACCTTGTCCCTTACTTCCATATTAAGCCCACTAAGGAACCTCGCTATGCTTGTCCTTTCCTCCTCCCTAAGTCCAGCTCTTAAAAAGAGTAGTTCCATTTGTTGTCTGTATTCTTCAACACTCATACTCCCTTGTTTAAGCCTTTGGAGCTTGTCCATAAGCTCCCTTTCATAGTAGGGAGGAATGTGCCTCTTCCTAAGGGCACTCTTAAGATTATTCCAATACTCTACTGGAGGATCCCCATGAATCCTTCGTTCCCTAACAAGGGAAGTCCACCAATAGAGGGCATACCCTTGAAAGCTAAGGGTAGCCAATGGAACTTTTCTCTCTTCGCTAATATGATGGCAAGCAAAGAGTTGTTCAACCTTCATTTCCCCATCTAAGTAGGCCTTAACATTATCTTTTCCATGGAAATATGGAAGACTAATGTTAACCTCTTGAGGCCTTCTATCCCTTTCCCTTCTTTGGGAGTGATGTTTAGTATGTGAACTATGGCGCCCTCTATAATAGTCGCTAAGTTCTTCACTTAAACTCTTGCAAGAGTCATGACTACTATAGGAGGCATGTTTTTCTCTTTTCATTTCTTTTACTATTTTTCTTCTTTCTTCCTCTCTTATTTTCTCTCTTTCATCTTGACTTATTTCTTCCACTCTTTTTTTTTCCTTTTTCTTTTCTCTCTTGTTTTTCTTTCCATAACTTGAGAGAACTCAACTCATCTAAGATTCTAGATAGAGGGTCCTTATGAATAGTACCCTCATAATTAACACTAGTTGAATGATGACTCATGTTGGTTTCTAAGTTGTGGTTCTTTCTTGTTGGAGGTTTGAAAACAAAAGGTAAAAGAAACTATGGTTGAAACTAGCCAAAATAAACACTAAAAGAGGTGTGAAAGATAAGGTAAAAAAAACTAATTGGTAAAATGCAAGCTATGTAGGCGGTTTGACAATGGAAGGTAAAAGAAATAAGCTATGAAAGTAAGCAAGAAATGTAAACTAGGTGAATCCTAAGAGTGTTTGGATGACCACATTCAAGGTTCCCAACAAAACACTCACTATCCTAAGTAAAAATTGCCTAAAATTATTACACACAAATGGAAGTTTGGTAACCTATTGGAGGCTCCCAACACACTTCCAATGAAAGGCCTTTTTGTTACAAACACTTGAAAGCAATGAAGGTAAGTAAATTGCAAATTAAAAAATTACAAAATGGTCCTTAATTTTGGTAGTTGTTCTCTCTTTGGTGATTCACTCAATTTGGAGTGCTTCTTAGTCCAATAGCTCTTAAGGTGGTTGGCCCCTTGCTTCAGGACTCAAATTCTTCAAGGGATGGCTCCAATCCTCCTTCCAATTCCCTATATGGCAACCCGCAAACAAGGAAACAAAGAGACAAGCAATAACCAAAGACCAAGAAAAATGAAATGAAAGCTAAACCAATGGAGTTTTAACAAGACAATTTTTCAAGGATTATTCAACAATTAAAGCAATGAAAAGGACATAGAAGCAAGCTAAGACTCAAAGAGAAACTTAGAATGGCTCTAGAGTATAGTAAAAAAAACTGAAAAAAAGACTCAACAAAACTCTAGCTTTGGCACTTGTCTTCACACTAATTTTGAATTGAAATTTCCAATTATAGAATAAATTTTGAGCCAAAACAACAAACACACTTCCCTTTCACCTTTTTTCTGGATACTGATTTTCCTGCCAACTTGTGCGATTTTTCGTATTTTTTCCTTTTATCCAAATCACTTGTTTCTTTTTTATAACTTTTTTCCAGATGTCTAGAAAATTGAGTAAAAATTTCAGCTCAAAATTCGAAGTAGCCAATTCTCAGTAATTTTTACAAGTTTGTATGTCCAAGCTGCCAACACCAGCGATTTGTTTCTTTAAGCATGGTATATTGATTGCCTTGGGCTTACTTTCAACCTTCCTATGTATGTTGAACTCACTAGGATTGTTTACCACAGTTTTAGGAGTTCAATATTCACTTAGGATCAACATTTCAGCCAGCAATTCAATCACCAAAACTCAAATTCACAATAGACACAATCATAAGGAAACCTAAAAGTTCAAGAAAAGGTTCACAATCAAAGACTCTCTAAGAATTTTGCATGAACATGTTAAGGACTAATTAACATGAAAGATTTGACTCAAATCAAATAACAGGCTAAAAGAATTTCATACACTCATGAAAAAATGAGTTAGACAAAGAAACAAGAAAATAAAATTCAGCACAACATAAGAAATCTTATGTGACAAGTTTCATGACTAGACATGACTTCTATGACAAAACTACAATAGGTGAACAAGTCACTCTAGATTTTTGAGGTTTTCTTCTACTTTAATATTTTTGTAAGAATTTTATGGTTTAGGTTTCAGCCACAAAAAATAACAAGACAAAACTCAAAGGAACCTAAACTCAACACAATTCATGGTTCAAGAACAAGAACAAGAAATTTGAACCATAGAAAATCAAATCTAACTTCTATAGCAAGTTTAATCGGTGCAAACTCTAAAGAATCATGTTAACAACATTTAGAACAAGACATGTGAGGAGATACATGGAGAAAAATGAAGAAAAAACAATGGAAGAGAAGGTAAAGCAAAAAATTAATGGAGGTTTAAGGAGCACCTACTTGAAGCTCTTGTGCTCTGATTACCACTTGATGGAAGCTTGCTTGTGGGGCTTCTATGGTGGCTAGATCTTTGAGCTTCTATGAGGTCCTTTAATGGTGATTTTCCACCATGGAGATGCAGCGAAAGACAAAGGAGAATAGGTGAGAGGAGGCGCCATCCATTAGGGAATAAGCCTTGGAAGAAGGAGCTTCACCACCAAGATGAGCCTTGGATAAGAAGCTTGGAGAGGATGCTTCAATGGAGGAAAAGAAAGAGGGAGAGAAAGAGAGAGGGGGGAGCACGAAATTGAAAGAAGAAAAAGGGAGAGAAGTTGAACTTTGAGTTGTGTCTCACAAGACTCTCATTCATCAAAGTTACAACAAGTGTTACACATGCTTCTATTTATAGACTAGGTAGCTTCCTTGAGAAGCTTTCTTAAGAAAACTTCCTTGAGAAGCTTCTTTGAGAAAACTTCCTTGAGAAGCTAGAGTTTAGCTACACACACCCATCTAAACACTAAGCTCACCTCCTTGAGAAGCTAGAGCTTAGCTACACACCCCTATAATAGCTAAGCTCACCCCTATGACAAAAAAAACATGAAAATACAAAAAAAATCCTACTACAAAGACTACTCAAAATGCCCTAAAATACAAGGCTAAAACCCTATACTACTACAATGGCCAAAATACAAGGCCCAAAAGAAGAAAACAACCTATTCTACTATTTACAAAGAAGAGTGGACCCAACCTTGGCCCATGGGCTCAAAAATCTACCCTAAGGTTCATGAGAACCCTAAGGCCTTCTTTATCAACTCTAGCCCAATCCTCTTGGAGCCTCTTGCTCATGGCTCTGGTAACTGGTCCTTTCCTAGGGAGGATTGCATCAAACTTGGCCTACAAGAATGATCCATCTAAATTGCACCATAAAATCAACACGCGGTAGGAAACAACATAACTTTTATTCACAGATGACAAAATAAAGTTTAGACAAATACAAAATAAAGTTTCACTTTAATGCTATGAAAAAAATGTAAATGTTATCCATAGATGACAAATTGACAAAGTGCATAAACAGATTTCACTAATAGCAAAATAGACTGCATATACTAAAAAAATCCCATGAAGAATATACAAAGTCCTAGTTAAGCCACTTTAGCTGGCACAAGGTTTTACCAAGAAACTTCATTTCATTACATGCAAGGTTTCAACAATGTAGTCTAGAAAGCTCTTATAAAGTGAAATGACATTGAAACGGCTTGACAATTAAAGCATTAGACATTGTTTACTTTGGGTATGCTAACTGACCAAACATACATAAAATGCAGCAGCACGCCGCTATATGACTGGCTAATTGGCTACCATAAGAGTAAACAAAACACACCTATTACAACATAAAAGCACAAACCCTACTTAATTTCTTTTATGATATAAATGATATAAAGAGATATCAGTTGTATTATATAAATATGAACAACAAAATTCAAAAACACCACAAACCAATGGAACCATGCAAGCAAGGGTCCACTAATTACTTACAAAAATGGATGTCTCACAAGCAAAAGCACATGTTGCAAGTCTCCCCGTAACAGAGAGCTCACCATTCTCTCCCCTGAATATCCAAATCCTCAACTTCATGATGACCTGCAAAATGGGCAGCTTGGTTGCACAAAAAACATTTATCTTGTTGACGCAACTACCCATTGTGAATACAATGCATTGTCCAAGAGATTTGGTGTAGAAAAAATGAAATAAACAAATAAGTATATTTATTCTAAAATAATTGTCAATGATTATACAAACTTGTTAATAATGTTTACAATAACCATCAAATACATCATAGTGGTTCGTACTATATCATTTAAACCTTTATACATCAATTGTTTTTAACTTTTACAAAATATGTTGCCCATTTCTTGTGAATTGTTGTATGGTCTTGATGTTTAATGGTGTGTCATCACCAAACCACTACAAAATATGAAATATACAAATAAGTCACGTACATATAAAATGAATAAAAAGTGATAGTCAACTAATAATTTAAAGTTGTTCAAGTAAATATACCATGCTCCAATCATTCTTTAAACTCCAGCTTACTATGTTCCACATCCAATGCATGACATAATAGCCACACTCATAACCTTCGCTTTGAACATGAATCTACATTTAATATGAAAAATAATTGAATCTAACAACTATGAAGTTACCATGTAAACATCACCAGTTTGAAATAAGCATTAATTAAATGACTAACATTTACTTCAATCCACTTAGGAGGACCTTGATCATTTTTACGATCCACGATGGTCTTTAATGTCTTTATTGCACTGGCTAGAAAAAAAACATCATCATATATACGACAATAAAAACAATTTATCTATCCAAGTGTATAATAGATTAAATGAGATATAATATAAAACTTAACTTGTTAACTACAACTTTGATATGAATATTAAGCTTCTTAAGTAATGAACAAAACTAGACAATAACATCGTTCCTAGTACATAGAACAACCAGCTGCCAATGGGCCCTGAATTCGAAAAAAAAAACTACATATAATGCAAACATTCTTTGCAAGCATTTGCATAAATACTGCTTACTGATTCAAGTAAGCTTCTAGGTACACCTCTCGTTGGGATTCCTTCACCCATGTTTCAATGTAATGTTCACATTCAACACGTTGATCCTTTGCATTGTGCATGGACTAAGGCTTAAGGAATCCATACACCAAACCATGAAACTTGAGCTCCACTCACCCATAAACCTATTTTAAAAATTTGAAATGAAAATTGATAATGATGTATATCATAAGGAATATTAATTATTAGTCAATGATATAAAATTTACTTACATAATCCTCAATTGTAGTATAGCTATGTTCAAACATTTGTCACCTAATATTATTTCATTTACATTAGAATATGTTAAGAAGAAGGATCCATCTACATTTTGGATCCCAAATTTAGTCTCATCCTACATCAACTCAATAGGCTTCTTGTAAATATCATACAGGCTCTTAATCAAGTCGTGCAAGGGATCATCTGTAGCAACATTATTCGACCTTTGAACATGTTTAACTAGTTTCTTTGGACTAATATGTGAATCATATATGGTTAGTGAAAATAAGAATTAAACTAAAGTTAGTAGCTAATTTATCAATATACGATTGTCTTAATACATGTTAAAGAAAATAAAAATTGCCTCATGTGATACAAGTTTCACAAGATGTGTCGGCCATGCAATGAATGTGTCAAGGACCTACCTGACATACTGAATTTTTGTTGTAGGCAACAAGACTTGGGCATCACCGTCAAAATCTTTTTAAACACTGGCACTTACCACATCATCTGCATAAGCCACACTGTGTATGGTAGACCCCCCCTCATATATTTTTCCCAAGGCCACCAGCTATTTACAATTATCACATTTCCCATACAACCCCATATTCGTCATTACATGAGCAACATGTTCTTCCCTTGATGGATTGATAGTAGTTTTAGCATTGCTCCCCTTTGTGCTTGCACGTGCACCTAATAACTGTATATCCGCCTAAATCAAGGGTGAGTACTGCGATCCACTTTGGGATAACTCAATTTTGATGGCCTCCTTCAACTTCTATTTCATTTTCTCTAGACTCTGCTTGTTTCCTTCTTCCAACTCATTGTATTTTTGAATTTTCTATTCCTTTTTCCTGATTCCCTACCATACACCATATAGTATTTCTATATAATTAATTCAAATGAAAGGATATATTTCAATTGAAATTTATATATATATATATATATATATATATATATATATATATATATATATTTCAATTCCTCCTAAGTTTGTTGATCCAAACCATAGTTTACAAAAGGATATTCTTTATCTTGACCCTCAATGTCATCATACATAAATTTAGTGGTCAAGGAAGACTTAAATTGCCTCTATCTAGTGGCCATCATGGACATGACCTTCTTCTTGGAATTTTGGGCTTATGGGATATCAAATTTTTCCTGCATAACATATTTTAGGTAACATTTAGTGCATGTCAACATTTTCAAGGGATCATAACAGAAAATTAAATACACCTCCCTATTACATGGACTTACCAAATGTCACCCATACTCCTTTTGAGATTCTGGTACATCTTTCCAATTGCTATGTGTAATAGGAATTTTTTTCTCTAGCTACGACCCTTAGATAGTTGTAGAACTTTTGTTTGTGTGGGCCTGATCCTCTCCAGTTGCAAGATCAACGTTAATTATTGGTTTGGGTTATTCCAAGGTTCTTAAAGTCAACCTTCTTAGCCATGTGGATTGTCTACTCTTCCTAGACGGAACCTCTCAATCACCATCTGAATGTGAAGGGGACCTTGGCGAAATTCCCATGACCCTGTGCAAGTAAAACAAATTCTTTAATGTACATCGATTACAAAAATCATATACGTAACAAATTTTGCATATACACATTAAATAAATTGGTTACAAATAACATAATATGCTAAACATTACTTTGATACAACGCAGTTACGTAGGAATGTTTTCCCATCAACCTTCAGCATAATCATTACGATTTGTATGTATGTCATCAACCTCATTTTCTTTAATTATAAAAGGCATTTTTGTGGAAAAAGCAAGCGTCTCACAAATTTCAAGTGTTGAATCATCATTCTGGTAACTGATACCAATTGGTCTTCCTTGTAGAACCACTAACAATCTTGAATCACATGGATCTTGGTCACGAAGCCTAACATATTGAACTGTTTCAATGTACTAAGAACAAAACTCAGTAGCTTCTTCAGCAACATACCTTTCAACAATGGAAGCTTCTGGTTGATATTGATTCTTAGTATAACCTTTTTAGACCTTCGTGTACCTCTCAACTGGATACATCCACCATAAAAAAAATGGGATCACACAACCGGATCTCCCTCATGAGATGAACAATTAAGTGAACCATTATGTCAAAAAATGATGGAGGAAAATACATCTCCAATTGACAAAGGACAATGGCAACCTCATTCTCTAAAGCATCCAATTGTCGAGGGTCAATGACTTTGCTATAGATAGCATTAGAAACAAAGCACAAACGACTTATGGCATCCTTAACTTTGTCAAGCAAGATACCGCGAATTGCTATAGCCAATAGTTATTGCATTAAGATTTGACAATCATAAGACTTCAAGCCAACCAACTTAAGATCATTGAGGGATACAAGGCTCTTGATATTTGAAAATTATCCTTGTGGGACTTTTAGAATCCACATACGTTGACAAAAATTCCTCTTCTCTATTGTAGACATTGTGTGACATGTTGGGGGTAGATATATTCGTCGACCATGTGATATCGAATGCAACTTCTCTTGTATTCCTATGTCAACCAGATCTTGACAACTTTTCAAACCATCCTTTATCTTGCCTTTAATGATAAGAAGGGTGGTTATTCAACTATGACAGACATTTTTCTTGACATGCATTATGTCTAGACAATGATGCATATGTAGATCAGAACAGTATAGAAGATAAAAGAATATTGACCTTTTCTTCCATATGTTCGTCTCAGATGATGACTTCTTTTGGGTCTTCCCAAAGATAGTTATGATGTCCTTTACCCGATCATAAACTTCGTTTCCAGCTAATGGTTTTGGTGCACTTTCATTCTCCTGGCTTTCATTAAAAGCTTTCTTCAATCACCGATACGGATGATAAGGTTTGGGAAATCTTTGGTGCCTAGTATATATTGTTTTCTTTCCATGTTTGAGTTGGATGAAGCTCTTCTTTTTCTCACATATAGGACACGTGTGATGAACTTTGACACTATAAATTTTCATATGCTGGAAATTCATTAGTGGTATAAAACACCATTACACGTAACCTGAAAGTGTGTTGGCAATTTCCATCCCATACATCAACCCTGTCTTCCCCCAATTTTCTTAGGTCTTCAATCAATGGAGTGAGATACACATCAATATCATTCCCAGGCTTCCTTGGACCCACTATCATCATACAAAGAAATACCAAGCCGTAGGTTTCTTGGCTCGTCCCCAAAATGTGGATACAAACGATCAATTGTTTTCCATAGCAGAGAATCAACTAGATGTCAAAGCAATCCATCACTTTTTCTGCCATCTTCATGACATATATGGCTTTTTGCATCATGTCCATTAGCAAACAATCTCTTAAACCTTCGTATTATTGGAAGATACCAACACACATCTTTTGGACGACTATTGTTTATGGTTGCATCATCACTGCATTCGTCATCCTTCAATTTGTACCATGGTACCCCACATATGATGTACTAACATATTTCTGCAAATTGATTTTTGTACAATATGCAATTATTAGGGCATGCATGGATTTTTTGGTATTCCATTCCCACAGGACATAAAATCTTCATCACCTTGTAGTGATTTTTCGGCAATGTGTTTTCTTCAGAAAGCATCTTCTTCAATAACACTAGCAATTCAATGAAGCTTTTGTGACTCCACACAAATCTTGCCTTCAAGTTGACCAATGCTAACATCAGTGACAACCTTGTGAAAGTTGTGCAGCCCAAATACAATTGCTTCTTTGAATCACTTTCTATTTTGTGATACAATGGTGCATATGCTTGTTGAAAATAGTCTTGTCCAAGATCGTGAATCATGTCTTCTATACGATCTCTGATGTCTTCATCAATCGGCTCAGTGCGATAGACTATTGGCATGTCTCACAATTCCCCATGCCATGTCCATTTTGTGTAATACGAAATGATCTCATGACATATAAGATGTGATCTTATGTCATTTACTAAGTGGCGTCTCTCATTCACACATTTAACACATGGACAGAAAACTTTTCCACCCATACTTTGTGCGTTACATTCAGTAAAATGTAGCAATTTTTCAACCCCATTCTCATACGCGTCACTGATGCGTGATGCTTTTATTCAACTTCGATCCATGTTTCCCCTTTGTTGTGACACTTCATTAAGTTATCCCACATGCATGAAAACCTCACTTTTTTCATTAAAGGTGTAGCCCTATCCCATTCAAGAAGACATTTTTTATAGTAGATTCATATGTAAAGATTTAATGTCTTTTGTTAAATTTGATGAAATTTCATCAGCATTTCGCATTGGTCTCCAAGTACACGACATGCAAGCAGTGGCATGTCATCATCCACCACATTCAAGTATGCACTCATAGAAAATCTGAAATGCACTATATTGAAATATCGTCAAATTTAAAAAAAAAAAAGATAATTAACCTATACGTATGAATCTATTATAAAAAATGAGTCTTCCCAAACTATCCAAACGGACAATTCAAGATTCAATACATCGATCAATGCAAACTGTTCATATTAATCGTTGTCTTGAATCTCAAATGGGAAACCAGGGTTCACTCACAATGCACATAACTACTTATATAAAACAATAGTCATATATCAACAAGCATGTAATAAGCACATGAGTAGGATAAACAAATACATACCTTGAAAGATGTTCACTAACAACAACAAGTAGTGCGATGATGCCAGTTAAGTTGTGTATGAAACTATTGACTCAAGTACACATGTTGTAAAAGAATACTTAACTTCCTAAGTTTGAGTCAAAAACTTGTACCTACAATCAAAACCAATTGTTAAAGAATGAAGATTGATTAAGCTAGACAAATTGAAACACTTCTATTTTCCTTTAATCATGTAAGACCAAGCAAAAATAAAAAGAAAAAGAAAACAAAACAACAAGCATTAAATTGTGTATGGACATTGTTCACTGTTGTTCATGAAATTGTGGTTTGTGTTTGACAATAATTACTTCCTAAGTCTGTACTATCTATAGTAGCCATGGCTAAATGGCATGTAAGGTTGTACATGTGACAGCTGCAAGGATTAAATGGCAGCCAGTGGAGGAAAATTCCTCATCATCCTCTTATGTTATTGATGTGATGTCATTTATTAGACCATTGTGCTTCTTGACCTTGTCTGTCAATTAAAAAAAACTTAAAAAGCCAACAAAACAATGTATATTCAGTACAGGAGTGGGATGGGAAAGAAGATAGCAATTTAAACTTCTCAATAAATTTTAGTAAAATCTCCATGGTGTAGATCATTGTGACAGTGAATGCTTATTACTTTCAGAAATTTGAAAAATACAAATTTAAGTCGACGGTTTTTTATCAGATTTCTAAACTTGGCAAATACTAGATAATGGTTCACATTGTCAAGCAGCTCCCAGATGGACTGGTAGTAACTAACTACACTCAACCTATAATTATCAGTACAATTATACTAAATCAGAACCTATGTTATTGAACAGCTGAATAATTGGTGTCACAATGAAATGCCCCCCAAAAATAAATCTACAACACAAGAGCTGAATAAGATATCAAACTCCAAGAAAACCCTCTCATGAATGGTTTTCCAACAAGAAAAAGAAACTAATGAACATCATCAGATAAAGGCATCTAATGCAGCTAGCACAACAACATATCCTCTAGCCAAACCCACACTAGCAATATTTATAATTAGAGGAACAATGAAAGGAAAGGGTTTATCTGTAGTCAACATGATTTGCAGGGTATTGAGAATTGTAAACTAAGCCAGTTTGATTAGGAAGCAAGAGGATATGGAGACTAATTTTTTATTTGCTGAAATCTTCAATATTCTAGTCTAGCAGGCATGTTTATATTTTGTATTTAAATTTAAAATCAATTTTAGGCATCTTTCTTTTCTTATATGTAAGTGTATGAATAGGAAAAATTGTCTTACTAATACTCCAGCTCTGTAACATAGGTCAAAGGAGACCCAATTTAAATGAATGTGAATTCATGTAGGCTTACTTGTTGGGGTCTTGGACAATGAGAGTATTTGTTATTATCATGACTACCCCACATGTTTGATTTGCTATAATATTAGTAACAGGGCAAAGTATAGGCATAACACACCACTACCTGATAGGAACTTAGAAAATAAGATGGAACCTAGGTGGAAAGAATAAAAAGAGTAGAATTTTACTATTGAAAACTGAACACAAAGTAGAGAATTGAATAAGGATCTTTCCTCCCACTTCCTAATCTGATTTGTCGAATACCCTCCCCAATTTGATTTCCATATTTATGTAACCAAACTCCTCTAACTCACAAACTAACTAACTATTCTCACTTAATAACTTATGGACTAACTAACTAACAGCTATCCTTATTCAGCCCTCCACATTATACATCCTGACAATACTTCCCTCTTGAAATTCCACCTTGCCCTCAAAGTGGAAATAGGGAATTCCCATCCTATGAAAGCTCCTGCTGATCAGTTCTTAGCCACACATCTCTCCCCTGGATGATGATAATCTCCCCAGGCCCGCTATCCCATGCCATTTCACTACAAATTGTATTTGCTACGTTTTCCCATCTTTCTCTTTGGCAATGTTGATGATATATTTTTTTATGAACTATATAATTAAAAGTCATAATGATGGGATGTTGACAATACTATTAGGATTATGGAATGTCATATTAGGAGTCCTAGTACGTAAATTGAATCAAATAAGCAAATTGCAACTAAATTACCTCCAACTTACCTGAACCTCCTTCCACTCATATTGTTTTATCCAGTTCTCTGACCAATTCCAACACCCATGTACCTAGTAACATTGTTTCATTACCCTCTCTTTTCCCTCCTCTACCTTTCCCACAAACTGCTTCTCCATTTATTAGCCCTGAAAATTTATTTATCCCACCCACCAACCCTATTTAGGACCCAAATCCTACAAATATTGTTTAGAACCCAAATCGCACCCATACTGTTTAGAATCTCAGCACCGATCAACACCCAAATACCTGCCTAGCTTCTCTCAATAATGATTCTTCATTGGACAGACCTCCAAATGTGAACCCTATGTGCACTCATGCTAAGTCTGGTATCATTAAGCCCAGAATCAACCCTACTCTTCTTGTTGCTCACCTTGAACCAAAGTGTACCATGCCTTCATTGACCCTTCTTGGCTCTCAGCTATATGATACAAATGAAGCAATTTTTGTTCTTTCTTGTTCAGCTGAGATTCCCATTGACTTAGTGGTTGTATTCACAGGAGGACAATGCATGTAAACAAGGCAAAGTTAGAAAAATACTTATTTCTAGTATGCCAGTCCGGGATTGTTAGTTAGAAAAATGTTATGCTGATGGAAAGAAATTTCAAGTTTCATTTGTGAAATATCTTGTTTCAAGGTTAACAAATGTTTCGCTAATAAGAAAAATTCTGATTGTATCTTAATTGTTTTTTATTGTCGAGATTATTAGCTATATCGATTCTGATATGTTTCTATAACTGGCTGTAATTGTTAGCTTTTCTAAATGTATTAACTACTAATAAAAAAAATTAAGGTAGAATTAAAATGCAATTAGAATTTTGTTCATTATGTTCTTAAATTGATAACTCTGATCTAGTGTTTAAAGGGTTGTTTGAAGTAGCAGTATCATCTCCAAAAGTTTGAAGTGGCTTTAAAAAGGCATTGTTATTCCTACTAAGAATCCTGCTTATTTCCTTGCAATTGTGTAGTGCTGATATTTTTCCTGAGGTGCGTTCTTTTCTTTCTAAGTTCAAGGAATTGACATCTATTTTTGGTGAATTCAAATATTTGCTCTGTTTAATTGAAAAACCAGCATTATCAAGTAAGCAATGATTGATGTATGTTGTTTGGTCCTGGATGTTATAGTTATAGCCCTAGTAAACAAAATATGTCACTTTTATTTTTTTTTACTTGATAATAACATGTGGCCAACATTATGAACATAGTCCTTCAACGTAA
The DNA here is from genome assembly GCF_004193775.1 of Glycine soja. Classification (NCBI taxonomy): domain Eukaryota; kingdom Viridiplantae; phylum Streptophyta; class Magnoliopsida; order Fabales; family Fabaceae; genus Glycine; species Glycine soja. The sequence goes on along the minus strand of NC_041013.1, from coordinate 16,815,480 downwards.
TTAAATTATTGCATTGTCCCTGGTAAGCACTAGATATGTCCATTGCCCAAGGTATATGTACGAAATCAGCAAAGCCCATGTTGAAATCTTTTTGAAATTTTGGTGTTTTATTTGGCTTATGGTTTTAATTATTAGCCTTACAGTTCATTGTGATGACAAGTTGTATTCTGTGTGTTTTGTCTTGTTAGTCTCCTAGACTCTTTCATTGGCCAAGTTGGTAAACATAAAAATAGTTTCAATAGTTGTTTCTGATTTTGTGTTCATACTGCAGAATTGTAACCCACTGTTCCTTTGTACAAGCCAGCATCAGTAAAAGCCTAGTCATAGCCATTCTCTACTTGAAAAGCAAAGGTAAGCCTTGTAACCTTTAGTCTTTTCTTCCATTGGCTATGTGCCAATTTAATTTGAACTGCTAGACTGCTACAAATTTTGTTAGTTAGAGGGAATGATTATTTATGCCAATAAAGAATTATGTAGTTTGTATGCATTGAACTTGGCTAATTGTAGGGATCTTCACTCAGAAACAATAGACTCAAGCTCGAAAAAATTAGCTTTGGGGTCACTAATTGTATCCATTACCCCCTTATAATCTATATAAAAAATAACATGAGTTATATCCTAAAAAATAACGAGTTTGCGAACCTATATTAGCCAAAATGAAGTCACCATTGTTGTCTAACACAAGCTCCCTAGCTTAATAAGTTCTAAGAATTGATGCAAGCTACACCCACATTAATTTTCAGAAATGCTGGTGGTGGAGGTTCCCAATGAGGAAACCTATTCCTTTCCCAGTTCCATATTTGGTAAGTAACTTCAATAAAGCAAATATGCCAATCCACATAATCCCCATAACACCCTTTAAAGTTATATTCAGCTCCACCCATGTAGCCAAATCCATATTAAAAACATTGGGCCTGAGATGTAACTCAGAATCAGGCTCAAGGTCACACAAGGGCCAATCATTATGCTCAGCCATTCCTCGAATATGGCAATACTTATTCTTAGGCAAATCCCTAGTTGTAGGTCTACCAGGGATTTTCCACAGACAATTCCTCAAAGAGGGGTCACTCTGGACATTAGGACAAGCTAAAAGATCATAAGTAGACTTTGTATAGAATCTCCCATCACTCATAAGGGCCCAAAAAAACTTGTCCATCCCAAGGGCAATACTAGGGGGGAAACACAACCATAATCTCATGCAGAATCATGTTATTGGATCCGCACTCAAAAACTTGGCTACGTCCTTATTCACTTGTTTATTCCATTCTAGTTCAAAGGTTCCTATGATTGGAAAATTTGATGTTTTTGTCTTATCTATATGTCAATCATTTCTATAGAAACATACTGAACCCTTATTTGTTGCAGCATAAGCTTGCAAACCCTTATCATTTTGTTGTTTGCGTCATCGCTCACGGTATTCGTTGTTAGACACTATTGATACTGAGCATTATCACAGGTACTTTTCTTGGCATGGTTTATGTTACAGTTATTTTTTACGTTGTTTTATGTGATTAATGACTATTGTTGTGCATATAGTTAATGTTTATCATGAGTGAACCTTAGATTCCCGTTTGAGATTCAATACAGTGATTCTTGCAGATAGTTTGCATTAATCGTTGTATTGAATCTTGAATTGTCTGTTTGGACAGTTTGGGGAGACTTGTATTTTTATGGTAGATTCATGCGTTAAGGTTAAGATTTCTTGGTTAAATTTGATGAAAGTTCGGTACAATTAATGCATTTTTAATTGTTCTCTAAGTGCATACTTGATTATCGGGGAAATAATCTCACCGATTTTATGTCGTGTGCTTGGAGACCAATGCAAAATACTGCCGAAATTTTGTCAAATTTAACAAAAGAGACTTAATCTTGATGTATGAAGCTACCATAAAAAAATGTCTTCCTGAATGGGATAGGGCCACACCTATAATGAAAAAGTGAGAATTTGATGCATGGAATAACTTTGTGACTATCACGGAGTTATTATTTAGATGGATCAAAGTTGGATGAATGAAAGTCGCATGAGCCCTGCATATGAGGAAGGCGTTGATCAGTTTTTGCAATTTGCTTCTGAAAGAATTTGATTGGATGAGGACGGAAAATATTATTGTCCTTGCATCAATTGTTTGAACGGAAGACAACAAATACTAGACGACATCTGAGAGCATCTACTGTGTGATAGGATTAAGAATAATTACACCACATGGATATGGCATGGTGAATTCACAGACATGCAGAGGGGGGCTCAATCTAAACCATTTGATGGAGAAATGGGAGATTGCTTAGAGGATACGATTTGTGATCTTGGACAAGAGTCTTTTCAGCAAGCACATGCTCCTATGTATGATACATTGCAAACTGATTCAAAGAAGCCTTTGTATCCGGGGTGCAAGAATTCCTTGACGCTGTTGTCGGTGGTGTTAAGTCTGGTTAATGTGAAGGCTAGATATAGGTGGAGTGACAAAAGCTTTAGTTCACTGCTTCAAGTAGTACACGATATGCTTCCAGAGGAAAACACGTTGCCTAAAAGTTACTATCAGGCGAAGAAGATATTGTGTCCGATGGGTATGGAGTATCAGAAGATTCATGCTTGCTCGAATGATTGCATACTATACAGACATGAATTTGAAGAAATGTTGAAATTCCCTAGGTGTGGGGTATCACGGTACAAAGTCAAGGATGATGAGGAGTGTAGTAGTGATGAAAAATCAAAGAAGGGCCCCTAGCGAAGCTGTTATGGTATTTGTCAATCGTTCCAAGGTTTAAGTGTCTTTTTGCTAATGGAGATGACGCTAAAGACCTTATATGGCATGCAAATGGGAGAAATTGTGATGCAATGGTCCGTCATATGGCTGATTGCTCCCAGTGAAAGAAGATAGATCGTTTGTTTCCTGATTTTGGCAAAGAGGCAAGAAATCTTAGGCTTGGACTAGCTAGTGATGGAATGAATCCATGTGGAAATTTAAGCACTGAACACAGTTCATGGCCAGTTCTACTAGTAATTTACAATTTGCCTCCTTGGTTGTGCATGAAGTGAAAATACATGATGTTGTCTATGATGATATCGGGCCCAAGACAGCCAGGAAATGACATTGATGTTTATCTAAGTCCATTGATTGAAGACCTGACAAAGTTGTGGGACAAGGGGGTTTTAGTGTTTGATGGGTTTCGGAATGAGACTTTTCAAATGTGTGCAATTCTTTTTAGTACCATTAATGACTTTCCAGCATATGGGAATTTGAGCAGTTACATTGTTAAGGGTCATCCTGCATGCCCCATCTGTGAAGAAGACATAAGCTACATACAATTGAAACATTGTAGAAAAACAGTCTACACTAGGCATTGATGTTTTCTAAAACCTCATCACCCTTATAGGCGATTGGAAAAAGCATTTAATGGAAGTCAAGAGCACGAAACTGCACCGATACCGTCGACTGGTGAGCAGGTCTTCCAGTGGGTTCAACACCTGAATACTATATTTGGAAAGACCCAAAAGAAGAAAAAAAGTAAGACTTGCATATGGAAGAAGAGGTCGATTTTCTTTGATCTTCCGTACTGATCTGATCTAGATATTAGACATTGTATTAATGTTATGCATGTGGAGAAAAATGTATGTGATAGTGTCATTAGGACGCTCCTTAACATTCAAGACAAGACAAAAGATGGTTTGAATACTCATCAAGAGTCTGATGGTTTGCATCCAAGTTCTGATGGTAAAAAAAATATACTTGCCTCTAGCTTATCATACTTTGTCCAAAAAGGAGAAGATAAGTTTTTGTCAGTGTTTGCGCCGGGTCAAAGTCCCACAAGGATACTCTTCAAATATTAAGAGCCTTGTGCAGTTGAAGGGTCTTAAGTTGGTAGGGTTAAAGTCTCACAATTGTCACGTCTTGATGCAACAATTGTTAGCCATGGCCATATGAGACATTTTGCCTAACAAAGTCAGGTTTAGCCATAACTCGCATGTGCTTTTTCTTCAATGCCATATGTAGCAAAGTCCTTGATCCTGTGAAGTTAGATGAGCTGGAAAACGAGGCTGGTATTATACTGTGTTAGTTGGAGATGTATTTTCCTCCTGCTTTCTTTGACATCATGGTTCACTTAATTGTTCATATGGTCAGAGAAATCAAATGTTGTGGTCCTATTTTTTGCGGTGGATATACCCGGTGGAGTGATACATGAAGATCTTAAAAGGGTATACGAAGAATCTACATCGTCCGGAAGCATCTATTGTAGAAAGGTACATTGCAGAATAAGCCATTGAATTTTGTTCAGAGTACATTGAAAAGGCTAAACCTATTGAGCTTCCACAGTCTTAGCATGATGACAGAGTGGGTAGTAAGGGTTCAAGAGGATTGCATGTTATCACTCCAAGTGTAGAAGATTTGTTACAAGCTCACTTGTATGTGTTGAATAACAGTAATGAAGTTTTGTCATACATACTTCAGCATAAAGGTCTAGTGAAAGAAAGTACTCCAAAAATGTCGAAGAACAGGGTATTGAATAAGCATAACAAGACTTTCCTTGATTGGTTTAAAGATACAATCTTTGCTGATGATAATGCTTCTGAAACGTTAAGAAAGCTAGCAGATGGGCCTAAAAGAAATGTTATAACTTGGCAAGGATACTGATGCAATCCTACCCCGCAAGGGCATTGGATAGAAAAACTCCAAGTAGATTGGGCCAGAGATGCAAGAGAAGGCCCTAGGGTTCTTATGAGCCTTAGGGTAGATTTCGGGCCCATGGGCTAAGTACGAGCCACTTATCTTTGTAAATATTAGATTAAGGTTTCATTATTTTTGGGCCTTGTATTTAGGGCTCCATAATGTAGGTAGGGTACCCTAGAAATATAGGATTTTTCAGCCCTTGTATTAGGGCACCTAGACTAGTTTTTGTATTAGGGGTAGTTTTGTAATTTCACATGCACTAAGTGGATATTTGATGTGTGTGGTTGGAAATAAATTTAATTGAATTGGTAGAATCCCAATCCAATTAAATTTTAGAGGGGGAGGTGAGCATTTGCTTACTACACCCCATTGCCACATCATATAGTCACACTTTGTGCATGTCCTTCATGCTTTTCATGCCTCATGACACCTAAGCACACTTAGTGGAGAATCTTGGAATTGATCTTGGATTAGTGGGCTGAACCATAACTAAAATTCACTAATCATAATTAGTGAAATTTTGGCTACAAAGTTTGGCTCCACAAATTCAATTTCAAATTCAAGTGAAATTTGAATTTCCCTTCAATTTTGTATGACACTTAGGCTATAAATAGAGGCCATGTGTGTGCATTTTTTTTTCAGCTTTGAACATTTGAATATTAAACTTCAGATTTCAAAGTTCATTTAGAGCACAAAATTTCGTGCTCTTCTCTCCCTCTTCCTTCATTCTTCTCCTTCTTCCTCCAAGCTCTTATCCATGGCCTTCTATGGTGGTGAGCTTCTTCTAGACTCATCTTCTCCTTGAAGTGGCGTCTCCTCTCTCTCTTCCTTCTCCATTCTGCTGCCATTTATCTTCCAAGAAGCAAAGGAATCCATTGATGAAGAAGATCCTAGGCCTACAAGCTCCAATGGAGCTTACATCAGATACGATATAAACAAGTATTCCTTTTATACAAAAGCACAAGACGAGAAAAGTACAATGCAAAACAGTGGGGTACCCTAAGGGCTGAATCTCAACACTTCGCCAGTGTACATGATGACAATCCCTGTGTAGCTTCCATCCCTTACTTTGGGTTCATTGATGAAATTTGGGAGCTTAACTATGTCAAATTTACCGTTTGTGTTTTCAAATATAAATGGGTTGACAGCAACAACGGTGTGTGGACCGATGATGTAGGATTTACGTTGGTAGATCTAAAGAAACTAGCTTACCAGAATGACCCTTTCATCATGAGAGAACAAGCTAAACAGGTATTTTATGTTCAAGACCCTTGTGATCAAAGGTGGTCAGTGGTTCTACACGGGAAAACAATTGGTGTTAATGTTGAAGATGATGATTCATACATTGATACTTATGTTAGTCCTTTGTCCACACAAATGCCACCTAACATCGTAGGAAAAGAAGAAGCTGATGACGTTCATGTTAATCATAATGATCATGATGAAGGAGAATTAATTAACATCCTCTAATGTAATTTTCTTATTATGTCGTCGATTTTCAGTCCATTCATTTACATAACTAATTCAGTTTTTTTATAATGTTAATTAACTAATGTTTTTTTCTTTACAGGCAGATGGTTACTCCATCCAGCTCTCCTCTTCCTCCTCCTCCTCCTCCTCCTATTGATGAAGCATCACAGTCACCGTCTACGTTGAAGCAGACAAGAAAAGCCACACGGCTAAGATCATTGGCGACTAGACCAGCAGGGGTAGAGAGACTGGTGGTCCACGTCGATTCTGCGACCGGGAAGGCCGATGATCCCTACAAAAAGAAATTAAGAACATATTTGGGGATTTTCGCTCGTGATAAGGTCGATGTCACATACGAGAATTGGAAGCAAGTCCCCGCTACTCAGAAGGATTTGATATGGGAGGATATTCAGGTATTTTAGTGTTCATGTTGCATATTGTTTATTAGCCAAAATTTTTAATTTACTAACAATAAAACCTAATTTTTTGTTTGTCAGGCTAAATTTGATATCCCGGAAGCATCTGACGTTAGGAAAAAAAAGAAAATACTTCAAACTGTGGGGGAGCGGTGGAGACAGTTTAAGTTTGATTTGACATCAAAATGGACACTTGCAGTCGACCAGGACAGTGTCGATGACACTATATGCGAAAAATACGGCATTAGCAAGGAGAAATGGGTCCAATTTTGTCAGAGCCGTAGAGACCCTTTGTGAGAGGAATGTACTTTGTTATTTTCAGTGTTTTCAACTTTAAATTCACTTATTATAATACATTGTAATCATGAGTTTCATTAATGTTCAATTTTTGCAGGATGTGTGAAAAAAGGCACAAATGACAGTGTTTTCAAAACACTGCCCCCCACGTGTTGTCTCGTGGGGGTTATGAATATTTAGAAAAGAAGCTGATGAATGAGAAGACAAAGAAATAATTGGAGGAAGTTGTTCAATCTGAAAGCACTGACACTGTGATTGATCCTCCTTCTCTCATCAGACGATACGTCAAATAGAATATGGCCCACATAAAGAAAACTGGCCAGATGACGTCTGAGGCAGCAAAGCAAATTGCTGACAAGATTGTAAGTCATGTTCAATTAATAATTTTAATTATTTATGTTTATTATGTCATTGAGTAAACCAACAAATATGTTCTTTACAGGATTCGTTGGAGGAGAAAGCGTCATAGGATTCCTTTGTCACCCATGGTCGTCAGGATGTATTGACTACTGTCATTGGGCAACCAGAATACCCCAGTCGTGTGCGTGCTGTTGGAGCTAGTGTGACGATCAAGCAATACTTTGAACTGGCTCCAAGGACCTCCCGCACTTCTTCCTCCATGGCTCCCGAAGACCTAGAGCAGCTGACTCAACAAATAAGGGACCAGCTGGAGGAGTCGATCACAGAAAAAGTTACTCGACAGCTGATGTTATCCTTCAGCCAGATGTAGTCCCAGTTTCAATCACAAATGCAATCACAGGAACTTACACTGCCTTCGGAGCCTGAGGTTGGTCCTTCAGCTGCTCGTGTCAGCACAAAGGAGAGTTGTGTTGATCCCTCAGGGAATGATCCAGACACGGGTGACTCAGACAAATGCGGGTTATACATCAAAGAAAATCCTCCCCGCCTAGTTGCCCTAGGAAAAGTTTATGAGGGATCGACAACCGTTCACAACATCCCTTTGTTGCATGATCAAGTGAAGGTCGGTGTTGAGGAGGTTAAAGATGCAGATGCTCCCATTCTTGTACCCACTGAAGAGGTTAAGTTAGTGGAGCAGGAACTTAACACCTTCCTTGCTTGCCCGACACATCTCGTCAAGCGTTTATCAGAACAGGTATTTTAGTGTCATTAAATGGTTCTTTTTTCAATTGAATTGTTAACTGTAATTAAATTATGTTAATTAACTATGTTGGATAAACAGGAAGCTGTGGGACCAGCAAAATCTGCAGATAGGCCGGATCATGAGGTTGATGATCCCCTATATCTGATGACATTGACCATCCCACAACTTTTTTTGAAGTCATTGCAGGTTATGTGGGATGCTACCGTGTCCGGGGTGTTTAATGAAGACTTCCCCTTATACATAAAGCATGAAGATCTATTTGAAATAGCACACGGTGGTCAATGTCTCAGCATCTCTATTATTTAGTTGTGGCTTCTGTAAGTCAATTTAGATTATTGTTAATTACCTAAGTTATTATTTTAAATTCATACAGAATTTACTTTGTCTTAACAATAATAAGCATATGACTGAGACAAGTGTGAGAGCGGGGAATTCCGATGTGTATGGATTCCTCGACCCACAGTCCGTCCAGAGATCTGGGCAATCACAATTTGAATCAGAAAGTTACATGAAGAACTGGATGCAGAATTCAAAACGGGATGTCTACCTAGGAGTCTACCTGAATGGGTAAGTTAAACTGAACAAATGAATTTAAATAATGTATAATACTACAATAACCTATATTGGTCTCCACTACAGTGCACATTGGCAAATGGTCGTCATTTTGCCTAAGGAAAATCTTATCGTCTGGTTTTGTTCCTTGCATAATAGGCCAGACAACTACCTGAAAGGAATAATTAACAGGTCAGTGTTGTTTTTCAATACATTTGCATTAGCATTAGTTAGGAACATCAATATTTTAATTGTACAATAAGCATCCATGTTTGTATTCAACAGTGCTTTGAAAGGACTTGACGATACTCCACAACCTAAATCCAAGGTTGGTGCTAGGTGGATTATTGTTAAAGTAAGTGATTTAAACAATGTTTCTACTTATATATATTTTATGTCTGTGTACACTAATTTGTAGTTAATGTTGAATATCTAAATTTCATTATGTATTTAGTGTAATAGACAAAAAGGAAGCACTGAGTGTGGCTATTACGTGATGCACTGGATGTCAACTATAATCTTAGGAAGTTTCAAGAATAATTGGGAAATGGTAATTGTTTATTTAAAAAAAATTGATTTTGTTATGATTGGTATTATATTATTAACTTATGTTTTATTTTATCATGCAGTATTTTAATGATGTTAGACCATTGGAATCAGAGATATTAAGGCGCTTTGCATCCTGTGGGCAAAGTATTATCTCAAAGTTAGAAATGAAACTTAGGATGTTAGGCAACTTTGTAATTTTAGTTTACTTAATTAGTTTACTAGCTTGCTTTACATTTTTTACAATTAATGTTTCCTTTTAACATTGAATATTCTTTATTCGTAGTTATTAATAAATTTGTCATGAAATTTTTCTGCTAAAAACTGTTTCAAAACAGAATGCAAATGATATATGTTGTGCTATGTGGTCTGGTTTCAAATTTGCAGGTTAATTTTTGTGTTTATTAAAAAACAGACAGTGTATTAAAAAAAATTCCTAATAACAACATCGGTTTTTGTTTGGAAGTTAACTAACAATGTTAACATCGGTTTTTGTTTGGAAGTCAACATCGGTTTTCTACAAAAACCGATGTTAACTGTCAACGCTGATACGAACATAGATACTTTTTTTGTGTAATTCTTATTATATAACATCAGTTATTCAAGCCAACCAACTTAAGATCATTGAGGGATACAAGGATCTTGATATTTGAAAAGTATCCTTGTAGGACTTTTAGACTCCACATACGTTGACAAAAATTCCTCTTCTCTATTATAGACATTGTGTGAAATGTTGGGGATAGATATATTCGTCGACCTTGTGATATCGGATGCAACTACTCTCATATTCCCATGTCAACCAGGTCTTGACAACATTTGAGACCATCTATGACAAACATTTTTCTTGACATGCATTACATCTAGACAATGATGCATATGTAGATCAGACCAGTATGGAAGATAAAAGAATATTGACCTTTTCTTCCATATGTTCGTCTCAAATGATGACTTCTTTTGGGTCTTCCCAAAGATAGTTATGATGTCCTTTACTCGATCATAAACTTCATTTCCAGCTAATGGTTTTGGTGCACTTTCATTCTCCTAGCTTCCATTAAAAGCTTTCTTCAATCGCTGATTGATTGAGGCCGTACCCGAATCAAATAAACATTAAAATGTAGTAACTAGGAAGTGATCCTAGGTCGTTTCCCAACGAGCAATGATAAACCAAATGTTCATAACAGATAGTAGGAAATAGTAACAAATTGCGGGGGGGGGGGGGGGGGTGTTTGCCTTTTATAAATTAAACAGCGAGTAAAATTGAATTAGAAAATATCATAATTAAAATACGTTGCTTCCCCTTGATTCACAAGCAAGTCTCTTATCCTAGGTTGCGAGAATTTATCCTTTATCAGTTTAACCACTTAATCCAACCCTAAATTAAATTACTAAGCGAAATTCAACATAAGGCATTCATTATGTGATTAAGCATCACATACACCAATTACTCATAAACGATCATTAAGCATGAACATAAATTAAGCGCAGAGACAATTAATCAAGCACAAAGCATGCATGAATTAAAAGCAACAAATTCAGAGTAATTAGTGAAGAGGAAAAACTGAACATAATTTAACTGTAATAATAGAACCTCAAAGAGAATTGTGCTTGATCTTCAAGAGAAAACAACGCTGGAGACTTAGCCTTCCATTAATCAATAGAGAACGAACTTATAAATTGAAGAACGAAATTTTATTGCTACTGGAATTGCAAAACGAAGTAATGTCTCAAAGAAAAGCCTAAAACAAAAAAAAAACGAAAATAGGAGAGAGAGAAGAGAGAGGGAGAAGAGAGAGGAGAGGGCCTAAACTAGAACCTTGGTGCTGTTATATAGTTTTCCAGCTCCAAAGCTTACAAATCTGTTTTAAATCCAAGCCCATAAATAAATTAAATTCAAATCTAGATAAGATAAGATAAGATCTAGATGAAATAATATCTAGATGAGATCAAATCTAAATAATATCTAGATAAGATAAGATCTAATTTTGTAGAATAAAATAGCCTGCCCTCTTCAAGTCCAAGCTCAATTCTGGATTCAAGCCCAAGCCCAATTCTAGATTCAAGCTCAATGCTTCATTAATTCCTGAAATTAGATTAAAAACATCAAATTAGCTGAATGGGCCCAAATAATAAAACTGCCTAATTAATTTGACAATTAAGAATAATCAGTACTTAAAATTGTGCAAAAAGGGTTAAGAAATAGGAGAAAATAATGGCACATCACTGATACCGGTGATAAGGTTTGGGAAATCTTTGGTGCCTAGCATATACTGTCTTCTTTCCGTGTTTGAGTTGGATGAAACTCGTCTTTTTCTCACATATAGGACACATGTAATGACCTTTGACACTATAAATTTTCATATGCTGGAAAGTCATTAATGATATAAAACACCATTACACGTAACTTGAAAGTGTGCTGGCGATTCCCATCCCATACATCAACCCTGTCTTCCCACAATTTTCTTAAGTCTTCAATCAACGGAGTGAGATATACATCAATATCATTCCCTGGCTTCCTTGGACCCACTATCATCATACAAAGCAAGGCCAAGCCTTGGGTTTCTTGGCTCGTCCCCAAAATATGGATACAAACAATCAATTGTTTCCATAGCAGAGAATCGGCCAGATGTCAAAGCAATCCATCACTTTTTCTGTCATCTTCATGACATGTAAGATTTTTTGCATCATGTCCATTATCAAACAATCTCTTAAACCTTCATATTATTGGAAGATACCAGCACACATCTGTTGGACGACTATTGTTTGTGGTTGCATCATTACTGCATTCATCATCCTTCAGTTTGTACCGTGGTACCCCACATGTGTGGCGCTTACACATTTCTGCAAACTTATTTTTGTACAATATGAAATCATTAAGGCATGCATGGATTTTTTGGTATTCCATTCCCATAGGACATAAAATCTTCTTCACCTCATAGTGATTTTTCGGCAATGTGTTTTCTTCAGGAAGCATCTTCTTCAATAGCACAAGCAATTCAGTGAAGCTTTTGTGACTCCACACAAATCTTGCCTTAATGTTGACAAAAGCTAACATCGTTGACAACCTTGTGAAAGTTGTGCAACCCGAATACAATGGCTTCTTTGAATCACTTTCTATTTTGTCATACAATGGTGCACATGCTTGCTGAAAATAGTCTTGCCCAAGATCGTGAATCATTTCTTCTATACGATCTTTGATGTCTTCATCAACCGCCTCAGTGCGATAGAATATTGGTATGTCTCACAATTCCCCATGCCATGTCCATTTTGTGTAATTCGAAATGATCTCATGACATATAAGATGTGATCTTATGTCATTTACTGAGTGGTGTCTCTCGTTCCCACATTTAATACATGGATAGAAAACTTTTTCACCCATACTTTGTGCATTATGTTTAGTAAATTGTAGCAATTGTTCAACCCCATTCTCATACTCGTCATTGATGCGTCATGCTTTCATCCAACTTCGATCCATGTTTCCCGTTTGTTGTGACACTTCATTAAGTTATCCCACATGCATGAAAACCTCACTTTTTCATTAAAGGTGTGGCTCTATCCCATTTAAGAAGACATTTTTTATAGTAGATTCATATGTAAAGATTTCATATATTTTGTTAAATTTGACGAAATTTCAGCAACATTTTGCATTGGTCTCCAAGTACACGACATGAAAGCAGTGTCATGTCATCATCCATCAAATTCAAGTATGCACTCATAGAACAACGTGAAATGCACTCAAAGTAAAATGTTCACAAAACACAATTTTTAGGGGGTTTTCCGCTTATTTTTCATTAAGTTACAATGGATGTATATGTGAATAGATAACTTGGTTGAAGGGTTGACATTCAATTTAAATTATTGGTATATATTAATTTTGTTAACTATTTAATAGAAAGTTAACAGAAACTTTTATTTAAACAATGATAAGTTTTTTTTATTCCTGAGCCAGAAATCACACATGTTTCCTCCAAATTTACTGCGTCAAATATTAATTCTATTTGCGGTGTGTTGTTGTTGTTGGTCTAAGAAAATTTTACACACAAAAAATCGAATATAAATTCTCGTACTAAATAAATCATTTTTCATATCTGAATGCAATGAACCTTACGTCATTGCACCAACCTTATGGGTTAAGGGTGTCAATTTGCTAAAAGTTGACTGATCAAGGTGATTGTATATTCTTTTTTCTTTATTAATTTAATTGTATAAGTGGCCTAATTTTAGAAAACACATTAATAAAACTAAGCTATATACACAAAATTAAGCTAAAGAGAAATGACCACTAGGCCAACCCTATAAGTTAAGGGTATCTATTTGCTAAAAGTTAAAAGTTCAAGGTGTGGTTGTATATTCGTTTCCCTATTTTAATTTATTAATTATATAAGAGGCCTAATTTTAGAAAACACATTAATAAAATTAAGGTATACACACCAAATTAAGCTAAAGAGAAATTACCATGTTATATTACATAAATTAAAGAAACAGATCAATAATAAAATAACTAAGCTTCTAGCTTATACGGGCAGACATCTTATTAACTAATAAAGTTTTGATGTAATCCTTCATTAACCCTCCTGCATTTGTATAATTATCTTCATCTTTGTAAAGCACGTCAATCATGCGCACAAGGTTGACAACACGCAAAAGAAAATTCATTGGCACTTCAGTAGGATTAAGGCATGCCTCATTGATGTCCTTCCAAGCACTCTTAACCATCTCAAGTAGTTTATTAATGGCATCTTGCCTTGAGGTGTTATGTTGCTTCATATAGCTTTCAATGCTTGATGCAACGTGTCTTCTTTCCTGCTCAAACTTTGGGGAAAAAAATTAATACTAAAGAAACCAATGTTTAACCGTTAAAGTAAAAGTTGGTATTACCAAAATTATAAGGTAAATTAAATGTCTTCCTCTCCTAACTCTTTAAAAGTTATGGGATGACTAGATCTTTTTAACATAAGGTAAATTAAATGTGTTTTTCATTCATGTTTTAAACTCAAGTTTCTTTTGTATAAGTGGTCATATGCAACCTAATAGCTCAAATATTTGGATAAGAGCAATGTTATTGTTACTTCTTGTCAATAGCTTCTTTTTTATATAATTAGGTTTAGTTTACAAGAGTCCCTTAAAAAACATTAACCTAATCTCTTTAACCTATTCTCTTTTTAGTGAAATTAATGAAAAATTAATCTAACGTTATAAAACATTTTCAAAAGGAAAATAATGTATTTACCTCATTTCCAACAATGTCATCCATAAGCCTACAAATAATTGAAGCAGCCCCAATAATTATTGGATCACTTGTTGCCCATATAAGGACCTCCTCTGTTGTATCTTTCATGCCAACAAAACATATGGTGATCACCATAGAGTAACCACTTGATACATTTCTAACTTGCATGTACTCCTCTATTGACGGTGTATGATTGCAATGAAGCCATCTTGCCTCAGCCATTTGAGCCTTGATTAATCTTTTCATCTAGAATTAAGTACAATTATATAATATTGAGAAACATGTTCCATACTTATGATTGGTTATAAAAAAAATTCTTCCACACACATGTATCTCAAATATATAATAGGCTTCTGAATAAATGAAAATTAATATTTAGATTAAAAGCTTTAAGTTCCAGTCATAATAACAATTTTTTAGCAGACAAACATAAATTTTTCATTTTTTTTTTCAAATGAGAAAAAATATCTTATGAAAGGATATGTATTTTTTGAAATCCTAAATGGTATAATTGATGCAATTGACAAAATATGCATTGTCCAATGTTCATTCAGTAGCTCGAATAGAGAGTCATGTTCGATTTATTGTCAAAGCATGTTTTGCCAATGACAATATTAATAATTGTAGTAAATGAAAATCTCTTATGAGGTTTTGTTATTATATATTATTCGTTAGATTCCTATAATAATAATATAAAAAAATTATATACACCTTTTGGTATACATAAAAAAAGGAGCTCAATGGTAAACGTGATTCGCAAGAGGTTTTTAACCTGGTCTAGCAAGTTCTTGTCTATGGTGGGGACGTGTGGTTCTTTTAAAGTCTGTTTTGCAAGTTATATCGGTCTATTATCTTTCTTTTGATAGGTATAATCTCTCTCATTGAATCTCTATTTTTAAAAATAAAATTATTTGGGGGGAGGGGAATTTCGATTGTAGAAAGATACATTGGGTGAGATGGGATCAAATGTTTAAGAGTAAGAGTGATAGGGGGTTAGGTATTACATATTTGAAGGCTCTAAATTTAGCCTTGTTAGGAACATGGAGATGGCATATGCTGGTCAAGAAGGAAAGTATGTGATCTAAGGCGTTAGTAGGTATATATGGTGAGTTACAATGGACAGATAGGAAATGGTCGTGGTGGTGGGAAAAGGTATGGGGTGTAGAAAAGGAACAACGACGGGGTTGTGTTAATTGGTTTAAAGAGTCGTTGGAGAAGGTTGTTAGGAAGGGTAGAAATACACGCTTTTGGTTAGATCCATGGGTGAATGGAGGGGTTATTAAGGAGTGGTTTGCAAGGTGTGTAGTGTAACCATAGACCAAGAGGCGACTATTGGGGATCTAGGTAGCAGGAAAGAGGGAGAATGGGTTTGGGAATGGAAATGGAGGAGAAATTTTTTTGTCAAATGACCTAATTTAGTCTATTGTCCTATTTTTTCTTCAATTTGCTCTTTTATCTTTTAAAAAGTCCATCTTAATTTTTTTTATCATTTTTATTTTGATTCAAAATAGTCTTATTGTCAATCTAAAACTAACGTCGTTAATCAGATAAAAATATTTGTGGTTAAAAACTGCCACAAAATATAACCTCCCTCCTCTTCTTCTTCATTCACTTCTTCTCCCTTTATCCTCTCTTCGTAAACAAAAATAATTAATGAAAAATAAACTATCCAGAGAATCAACAAAATCATAAGCCATGAGAAATTCAAATTTGCACACTGTAACAATCACAGATCTACCAAAGTTGGTGACATTGAAGTTGTGACGTAATTAAAGAAGAGTGAAAGTGAACCTCAGAATTGTGATGTTGTGACAAATCTATGCTCTACACCATAGAGAAGATTTCCAAAAAGAAACCATTGACGAGATCTATGTGTAAATTCTTGTTGAAGAAGGCTTATAAATACCACAATCACTTCAAATTCTTTTTGTAAGAGATCTATGTGTAAATTCTTGTAAAGTTCAAAATTGCTCTCAAAATAATTTGATTATATTGAGAGAAAACATTGTATGCTAAGATTGTCTATTCGTCTGTAAGACAATTGAGTGTTAGTCATCATGCAATCAAATACACAAATCTTATGATTTGTGTTAGAGTCAGCAGTGGCTTGGTAGGACAAAGAATACTTGTTGTAATAAGTTTGGTGTAGAGCTTGAGTTAAGAAGCTAGAAGTGGTAGTGATAAATACTTGTAACTTGTTGAAGTTAGTGAAACTTGGTGGTTTTGCCAAGAACTAGATCTAGCCTCGGTGGTTGAGATGAACGAGTATAATTTCTTGTGTTTTATCTTGTTTAGTTTCTCGTCTATGTTTTAAACTGACTTAGGGTTTAAATTTGATTTTTGTCTTTGAAAATTTTTGTTTGTCTTGCTAGTCCTGAAATCATCGTATGAATGTTTTGCAAAAATTTGATATATGTTTTCTTACATATTTATCTTCAAACGATAATGTTGCTTTGGAAAAAAGTTTTTAAAATTTGTAAAAAATCACAATTCAACTTCTTTACTTGTGATATTTATCTTTATAGAGGACATGGTTGGATTGGTTGGGCATGATTTCAACATTAAGCAATGATATGCAGGTTCACTTGCTACAATTTAGAGAATCAATGTTGTTATTGATGTTCAGGGATGGCAACTTATATGGTTTGTTGTGATGCTGTCAATATGGTTAGGTAGAAATGCTATGATCTTTCGTTAGTAGCAAGTACACGTAACAAACATGGTGGAGATGGCCAAAATCAATTCATGGAAATGGCTTAGAACAAGGAAAAAAGGGATTTTTAGTACTTTTTATTTTATTGGTTTCACAACCCAACAATATGCTTGCGGACTAATATCAGAGGATAAAATTTGTCCGAGCATAAAGGATGGAAAAGCTTCCCTTTGTAATTTGTTACTAATAATGGTGTTTTATTTTGTCCATTTTGTGGACCGCACTGTTTTGTAAGTTTTGTTTGTTTGAGGGGACCAATCACTGCTTGTGGTTGACCTTTCCTTCAATAAAGTTTGGCTGTTGCTAAGAAAAAGTATACACAGAAAAACATCCATATTCTAATGTCTTCCCACACTTCAAAACCATTAACTAGAAAATAAAAAAAAAAATACAATTTAAAGATTTAAATTCAAAATTAAGAAGCAAAGAAAAAGGCAAATGGTATTGAAATTCACTTTGCTTAATTAATTTGTAACTGTCAATAAAAAAATGATAAGAAAAATTGTATGTAGCTATTGCAAAAATGAAAATAAAATTAATCATACCTCTTTCTTAGCATACTTGATGCAATATACTTTTCCTTGTTTTCTCATCTCTTCCTCTATTTCTTCATAAACATTCAAAATTTCTATATAACATACTTTCATGTATTCTGGGAGATCATCCAAGCAACAAATATCCCACCTGGTAGTCATTGGAAATTTGAGTTTGATATATTTAAAGAAATAGACTAAAGATATAATTTATGTCATTTTGATGTGTCTAACCTCTCAATTGCATTGGTGAAAAGCTCAAGTTCGTCAATGGTTCCATAGGCATCATACATGTCATCAATGACAGAACATAGAGCAATTACTTTCGTTGTTATCCTTCTAGCAAGAGAATATTGTGGCTCAAAGTATATTCCCAAAATCCAAAAGTAACATTCTGCAATCCTATCTCGTACAAATGGCAATTTCGTTGAGACATTTAAATTCTTAATCCACCACCTGATCACCAAATCCGATATTAATTCCTATAAAAAGGATCTTAGACTTGGATTCATTTATTTGTTTAATGAAATTAAAGATCATATTTAACTTTTGAGAAAGATATTACCTGGTCACATTGTTAACTTCTTTCTGATGTAACTCCTGCAACATATTAAAATCTAGTTTTGCAAATGTTAGCAATTTTTCATCATGTGAAGAATCTTCTTCGTAGAAAGACATATAATATGTGGCCTCCAGCCTAGGCAATCCCTTTCGAAGTGATCGTCTTAAGCTATGCTTGACTTGTGCAATCATAGAAGGACTTAATTGGGTAGTTAGAGACTTAGTTAACTGAACAAGAGCGAAATTATGTGCTTCTTCAAGTATATCCTCTCCATGCATTCTTAGTTCAGCAGCTTCGTACAAGCTCAACATTCCTTGTATATCATTGGCTGCTTTTTCACTAAAGTTTCTAGTTTGGTCTTTGAATTTGTAAAATACATCTGTTAAATTAATAAACATATATGTGTTAATTCCAATATATATGTGTGGATGTTATCACACAAATGACTTCAATGCATATTTAAAATCAAACAATTTCTATAAATAGGTTTGAATCACCTTATAAACCCAATCAACCCAATCCAGAAGGTGAAAAACTCTTTTGAATTTAGTTTGAAAGAGACAAAAGCCTTATGTCAAATTAGATCTTAGGATGTTAGGGAAATTTCAAATCTAAGAGATTTGAGCCGACCTATTCCAAAGTATATGTATTTTGGGAAATTTATTTAAGATAATTAGTCTATGATTCTTATTTTTTACCCCAAACAAAATAAAGCAAAGGCAAACTTTGTCAATGTTATTCTCAACCTGCCAATGATCTATCTTGGTTGCGCTAACATGCTCCATATCATTACTATTTAAAATATTTATATATGCTATAGTTGTTTATGTATTTTTCTTTCCCTTGCATATACATTTGAAATTGTTCTTTGTTAAGGTAAAAATCTCATTACTATACTCCACTGGTTTGTGCTTCCTGAAACCACTACATTATCAATAGTTCAAGTTCTAGCTACAATCATTCTTGAATTGTTTGAGCTTATTTTTCCTCTAAAGTTGACTCAAGTATATTCCTAGGCAGCTAAATATCATTCTTGGTGTAATGCAATGTCCCTAGTACCGAAGTAGTGAATGAGAAATTTAATATAATCATGGTGAGTTACGATGTGTTATTGTTATGTTGAAATGTAGATTGGGTGGACTGTTACTTACTTGATGAAATGTGATAACCTTGTTGCCTAAGCAACCGAAAGAGTAAAGCCACATGACAAAGATCATCATCGTGAGTTATGATATTATTGTCCTTTGTTGAAATGTTGTAAATTTGGTGCAATGCTCCATCAATTTCATGTTCAAAATGGTAGGAAACACCCAAGCGTTGGACTGAGTCAATAAATTCTAATTTAAAATAGAAATTGTTATCAATAGGAGCAATAAGCATCTTCCTCACTTCCTCTTTTGTTAGTTGAGCTTGTTTGATGTGACTATCATCTTCCTGGGTTTATGAAAAATTGAGCATATGAAATATTGCACTAATGTTGACAAAAGTCAATGGTCAACTCAATATATCAAAACTTTAAAACCATAAAGTAAAAAGAAGGACCATTTAATTATATGCATCAATTGATGAATACTAGTTAGGCAACAAGGTTTCTAATCTTTTTTATTTTTTTTTTTGGAATACTAACAATAGATACATTTTTAACATATTTTTAATTCTTTCTTATTAGTTAAAATATATTTAGAATCACAAAATTATGTGAGTCACACTTCAAGTTTAATTAACCCTATTTATAACTTAAGTTTTTCATAAATTTCAATCAATGATTAAAATATTTAATAAACTCTACTCATGATTTTGATTTTCCATAAATTTTAAACGTAGGTTAAAAATGTAGTAGAAAAAGTATTTTAAAAAATGTGTTACTAGGACGCATTCCTTTAATGGAGATGATATATATTAGGCAGATTCACTTATTATTATTTATTTTAGAGAAATGTTAGGAAGTCTTTGACATACTATTTTGAACACACTTTTATTGATAGAAATTTATTGAAAATGATAAAATTTATATATGAGTCTCACATCATATTGAATTATTCTCATCTCTCCTTATATTTTTAGTTTTCAATCAATTTTGACCAATTAAAAATTAGTGTGTTTGAGTATGTTTGTAGTACTTCTATTTATTTTATGCAACTTTCATATGGTTCACATGTTCATACTTCACTTGATTTAACATATAAACTTATAGGGAGATATAAGGTGGATTGGATGGTCAAGCGAGAAGGAAAGAGGAGAAAGATCTCATGCTCAATCTCCTCTGTTGAGAAAAATTAACATTCTAATATTCACTAATAAAAAAAAACATATAAACTTAGTATACTACCAAAATAAACGTTTTATATATATATATAGGAATTTTTCAACGTACTCACACTTATTTTTTTGTATGAGTGCAATATTATTGGTTTATTTTAAAATAATTTCTAGTTATAATTTGTTAATGCACTCATATTAAAGAACAAGTGTACAAATGGAACTAGAAATAGGTTATGTTTGATAAAATTAACTGAAAAGTTAGTTGAAAAACTAACTAGAAGCTCAAAAGTTAGGAAAACTAAAACTACTAGCTAGAAACTGAAAAACTAACTTCCTAAATGATAAGTATCCTGTAAAACTAATTGTTAAATTAGTTAAAAAAAATGCAAAATGACAAAAACAAATCTTGATTTATTTAAAAATGGTAATAAGGAAATTTGATAAATATATAAAAAAAAATAAAGAAATTATAAAAAATTAGAAGTTAAAAACTAGTGTTTCAAGTAGCAATTTAAAAAACGTTAGAAACTACTAAAAAAAATTATTTACCGACAGTCAAACAAATCACCGATAATCCATAGTTTAAATGAACTTTTCTTATACAAATGAATTTATTTATAAAATATATTTTTTATAACCAAACATATAATGAGAAAACCTATTTAAAAGCAATTAATATAATTGAGACTCTGCCAAATAAATTAAATGATCAAAAGCAATTGACGTAAAAGGAAATAGTTATAGACATAATTAATATATTTGAGCAATTAATGACAAAAAAACAACTATAGCAATCAGCGTATATTCTATCTGCCTAATGTATAAAACTATTAATTATTAATACAAATAAAATCTACAAAATGAAATCAAAGCAAAAGAAGCACCAAGTAAAAGAACTAGACACGTTACTTAATGTTTTTACTCCAACAGGTTTTGAACATATATTGTAATATTCGAACGATGACGGGGGGGGGGACTGCCCTGTGCCTTACCATGTGGTTCCGTCCCGGCGTGTACATTAGCAGATCCTATACAGATACTTATTTTTTAAGCATAAGTGTATTAACAAGTTACATATCTTTAAGTAGACATATTTAAATCTAATCAAATATAAGATTAGACAAGGGGGAGGGGATATGCACCTACCACGGAACTAGGAACATAGTAAAGGAAATAATCGCCCCAAACGGAAGGAGAAAAATTTGCAGTGTTCCGAATGAAGTATGAGGGGGCTTTTGCATCCTGGGCAACAATCGGAAGTGACGAGGATACGTTAGTCATGAATTGCTTTCTAAGTAATTTGAGGATAAGGGATGCTGATTTGGTTGGTTTACCTTAACAGCTTATCTTTCAAAAGTTCATGCAGATTTAGCAGTAAATTTATAGGAAACCGAAGAGAGGATATAACGGTCATTGAGCAGGCTAGCGAATTTTAAAATGACGTATTTAATAAAAATAATTTATTGAAATATTATGGTTTTATTTTAAATTTATCTTAAAAATATTTTCTTATAGTGACACTTGTGATCTACAAAACAACGGCTTTCCTTTTCTTTGTTTTTCTTCCCCTTTCCTCGCTCTCCACAATGGAGAGCAAAGCATTTTGATGCCTAATTTTGTTTTGCCGTGGACCACAATATTCCATAACGTGCTTAAATTATATGTGTCCGTTTTTTCTTTTGCAGGACTCGATAGTGAATATCACACTTTTATGTTCTTTTGAAATCTTTATGTTATCAATTTCACCTAAACCCTTTATACATATGCAAATGAATAATTTTACTTTTATAGATAAGATTAAAAATTAACCTATGCAAACTATAAACCATTTAACTAACGAACAACTAGCCTTGTTAATTAGATTAATTAGCCAAAAACCATCTCATAAAAGTAATCATCTTAATTGAGAGCATAATGTCATATTGATCTATCATTTTTAAGATCATAACTTAAAGGCAAAATGTTTACACAAACTCAACTCTAGGACAAAATTATTATATTTTTTACACATTTCACAATCAAATAAAAAAATTCTTTCAAAAATTAAATTGTTACATATTTACACCTTCATAGTCCAAAATATCACTTACCCAAACAAAATTGTTAAAGAGTGGATAATTACTAGCATTTCTCATATATATTATATTATTTTCAATAAAATTAAAGATGATAGTCTGTGACTACTTATATGTTTTTAAAAATGCTTTTCGAATTTAAATTAGTTAAAAACATTTTTTTTTGTCTAAAACAATGCGTCACAACATATCAATATTAAGTTTGTTTAAATTAAAACAAAATATAAGTAAAATTAAATTGAACGTTAATATCCATTCTACCTCAGACAAATTTATATTAGTCGAGCCATCTATATACGTTGCCCAATAATTTATTAGAATCCAAATCTTCTTACTTTAGGTACGAGGTTAAACCTCCTTCAAACTGCTCGATTTCCCCAACTATTTAGCTATCGCATTTGCATACAGATAATGACACCATTTTCTTACCAGCTCTAGGTACAAGGTCTTTTCATTGTTCTTTTTCCTTTTCCTCTCGTCCACAACTTAATGTAGCCTGACATTTTGATGCGTAATTCGGTTGTGGTCTACAACGAAGATTTCATAACATGCTTAATTGAGTGATGAGCTTTCACCTCACAATGTTTACTCTTGGTCACACGTTTGGAAAACTCATTTAAGTTTTGTTTGATAGGAAGAGAAGAAGTAGAGGAAGGAGAAGTAGATAGATAAGAAAAGAAAAGAAACAGATGAGAAATATGATGAAATTGAGATTGTTTGGTTAAAGAGAAATATAGTAAAAATAGAAAAAATATTTCAATTAAAGTTGTTTTGTGAGTAAAAAAAAAAGAAGATAAATTAATAGAGTAGAAATATTTATTATTATTTATATTTATATTATTTATAATTTATATTTATATTTTATTTTTTATAATTATTTATTGTATAATATTATATTTATAATATATAAACTTATAATAATAATAATAATAATAATAATAATAATAATAGTAATAATAATAATTATAATTATAATAATAATAATAATAATTATTATTATTATTATTATTATTATTATTATTATTATTATTATTATTATTATATGACAACCAGAGAGTGAATGAGGACATATTCATGCAATATTAGATCATGGATAGGAGGTACATGATAATACAATAGTGTAGCATCTCGATTAATTTCAGGATCATTAATTAACTATTTTTATAAATCAACACAACTTTTTATTGTCCTTTATTCTCATTCACACGATTTTTAGAAAAAGTTTTTAGAAGGACTGTTAACCGTTTAACAAGTATATCAAATGTTCATGTAGTAAAAATTTGAAAGTCCGAGTGTCGATTTACATAAGAACTTTATTTTGTTCTTGTGTTGTATAATTTTCAATTTATAAGGAAAGAGATAAAATGAGATAAAGGATAAGTAGCAAGAATAGTAAATAATAACAAATATTAGAAGACAAAGAAATTAATAGGAAACAACATAATTAATAGGGAATTCAATAAAATAAAAATGTTAGGACCTAACATGCCTTGTGTTGCCTAAGATGTATTATTTTTTATTTTTCTTTATCAATCAGGTGAATTTATCCTACCCACATCTATTAGATTACTTAAGTTTGCCCCTAATGTCTCAAGATAACAAGCCTATTTTACCTATCTATCTTCCAAATTTCTTTGCGAAAATTCAACAGATAAAATGCATGAAGTTCTAATTCTAGATGTTTAATCACTCTATGTTTAGCAATGATTTTATTAAGATATTCCTTCCTTTTAGTTCTATTAGAAATTACCCTTTGTCGAGCGACTAATTCCTAAAACAAATACATGCAAGACCTTCCTTGTATTTTTATTAAGGATTACCCTCTGTTGAGCACCTAACCCCCAAAATAATGAAAGGATGAATGATGCAAGAAATTAAAAGTAAGAAAGGATAATAAGATAGAAAACACTTGTTGCATTGATAAATATGAAGTATATGATACATCTCTTGTCTTTTTAGGCCTATTAGACCCTAACTAAGGGTTTAGCCTCTCATAGTCATAAGGGGCCTTACACTGAAAAAGGGATATAAGAATTGGTGGAGGAGAAGGGATGGAAGAAGGGATTAAAAAATGATGAGAGAGAAGAAAGAATTCCTCAAGGGAGAGTTCTGAGGCTTTGGGTTTGTATTAGAGTGCTCTGAGACTCGGTGTCTTTTCTCCTTGGTTTGACTCTATTTTTGTAGCTGCTGGAGTGGACTTGGGCCTGCGTGTCGCTTAGCATGCTCTTCTTGCTTAGCACGAATGCATGTATTCGCGCTTAGCGCGTTCTGCTTGCTTAGCGCGGGTGCTTGAATTCGCGCTTAGCGCCAATGCTTGTCTTCGAACTGAGCGTGCTACGGGCTGGGCCTTATTCAATTTTCTGCTTATTTTCTTTAACTTTTAGGCTTTTAGTCCCTCTTTTTTATATCTGCAAGCCATGAATAGGAACAACATCAGCTCTTAACAATTAAGCATGAATAACTACTAATTAGTCATTTTTAAGGATATTTTCATTATATTTTTATTATCACAAAAAATATTTAGCAGTTATCAAGGATACCTTTCCCAAAATTGCTTTAAGTTAAGCACACTTATTTATGGAGTTCTTATTAGGGTGTGTCTTGTTTTTAACTATAGTGTAGCATCTCGATAAGTGATGGATTGTCAAAAAGTGTATGCATCTTGTTTTTATAGGTAATACCAATTAATTCATTTTAAGTCATCCCCAACTACATAGTCTAATATCTATACAACTTTTGGATCCCTCTTATTAGGGTGTGTATTTGATTCATTCATGTACCCTTTCTGTTGGAAGTCTGTCGGAGTTACTCCTTGTTTGTGTCACATCTCTTGTACACCAGCGATGGCTCCTTGTCTGTTGTGTCTTTTATTGTGTAGCTTTAGTTTTTTCTTTTGTTATGAGAACCATTCCAAGAATCAAGTATGAAGTTTTGAGGGTCCCTTTTGTGTGTTAGATCTCTCACTATGAGTTAGAAAATCTTTTGTTTATGTTGTTTGGTCCACTAGAAGTGGTTACAATGCGATTGTGAGGTTGATCACCTCAAAATCTTGTTTGGGCACTGAAGGTGGGTGGCGACGTTGTATGATAAACTTATTGAAAAATAGGTCCTTAGTCTTCTTTGTTGTGTGTTGTGAAAATCATTTTCATGAGAGAATGATTGTTGGTTGTTGGATCATATTTAGTTGATTCTATAAAGAGGTCACTAGTATGGCTTTTGTTGTGCGTTGAGTATGATTATTCCAAAAGAGAATAATTATAGCCGATAAGCATGCTTGCATGATCTCATTATGACCCCTAATCAGTTCATATTGTTAGAGGATCATAGCAAGATATGGGTTGTCGTAGTTCTTCATGTTAGAACCCTCGAGCCTATGACATATCAATCAGATGGGTGGATATAGATAAAGACTTGAGTGAGGCCAAGATTCCCTATACTGAGAACTTATCTCAGATATAATATGTTGAGGCTAGTAATCCTTAGGCCAGTATAGTGTGCTTAATGAGATTTTTTATATATATAACCTTTGATGTTGTTATGATATTTGTGTTATTTTGATCTTTTTGTTTTCTTCAATGTTTTAACATGTTTAATGTAGTTTGAAAATGGTTTTCTTTTCATATGAAGATGGTGTTTTACAGCTTTGCTAAGTGGCTTTACAAAGGCTATGGATTTATAATTCTCTTTTCTATATATGTTGTTGTGTCTCCTCATGTAAATGTTGGATCAAGTGGCCTCGGAATAATTAAGAACGGGGGGTTGAATTAATTATGAGCATGTCTTGACTAATTAAAAATCTATCATTCTTAATGTTACTAGATTCAATTAGGTTTTTACTACTAAGTTAACAAAGTAAAGAACAAAAATAGAAAATTAACCAAAAGTAAAAGCGATAATTAAAAGTACACAGCGGAAATTAAAGAATGTAGGGAAGAAGAAGACAAACACAAGATTTATACTGGTTCGGCCACAAACCGTGCCTACATCCAGTCCCCAAGCAACCTGCGATTCTTGAGATTTCTTTTCAATCTTGTAAAATCCTTTACAAGCCAAAGATCCACAAGGGAGTACCCTCCCTTGTTCTCTTTGAAAAACCAAGTGAATGTACCCTCCACTTGAACTGATCCACAAGAGATGTACCCGCTCTTGTTCTCAGTATAACAATCCCCAAGTAGATGTACCCTCTACTTGTACCACAAAGGATCTACCCTCCAATGTGTTGGGACAAAGAATTCTCAGGCGGTTAATCCTTTGAATCTTTGTAAAGGGGAAACAAAAGATATCTCAGGCAGTTAGTCCTTTGAAATCTTTTGCTTAAGGGGAAGGGAAGAATCAAAAGAATTCTCAGGCGGTTAGTTCTTTGAATCTTTTGTAAAGGAGAAGAGAGACACAAAAGAATTCATGTAGTTAGTCCTTCTGTCTTTTGGCAAAGGGAGAAGAGAGGCACAAAAGAATTCAGGCGGTTAGTCCTTCTGTTCTTTTGGCAAAGGGAGAAGAGAATGAAAAAGATGAATAGCACAAGTTTTTGATCAAAGAACTTTTCTTGAAAGAGAAAGTTTTGAACAAAAACTTTTAGAAAGATGAAGAGAAAATGAATCAGAAAATTCTGTAGAAAGAGTTGAAAGATATTTGAAAGATTGATTGAAGATAGATTATTTTAAATACATGCCATGGTCACATATTTATAATCTCTTGATGACTCAAGTCAAAGCTTGTGACTCTTGGCAATTTCTTTAAAACTAGTCACTTTAAAAATTGTGACTCTTGAAAAAATCTTCAGAAACAAGTCACTTGAAGAATTGTGACTTTTGGAAATTTATTTTTCGAAATCAGTCACTGGTAATCGATTACCGTTAAGGTGTAATCGATTACACATCAACAAATTTGACTCCTCATTTTAAATTTTGAAAATCAAAATGTTTAAAAGCTCTGGTAATCGATTATAAGTATTGTGTAATCGATTACACAAGTTTAAAATGATTTAAAACTGTTGAAATTTGAAATCTAACGTTTTAAAACACTGTTAAATGATTACTACCTTCTAGTAATCGATTACCAGAGAGTAAAAACTCTTTGGTAATGATTTTGTGAAAACTTCTTATGCTACTCAATGTTTTGGAAAACTTTTTTAGTACTTATCTTGATTGAGTCTTCCCTTGTTTCTTGAATCTTGAGTCTTGAATCTTGATCTTGATTATTCTTGAATCTTGATTTTGCTTGACTCTTGATTCTTTGGTATCATCAAAATAACCTTGGAAGACATTGCATCCAGAGTAAACGTGTTTCAATTATTTGATGTTGTCTAAAGTCGTTTCTTATTTAAGAAGGAAGATGTTTCTTTTAACCTTATTTACACAAAATAGTGTTGTAAAGGTTTTGGTGTTTAAACTTGTTGTCCACTTAAGATTGTGTTTTCTCTCAATGGTAGCTTTCTATTTCAAAATCGATTGGTTTTATTGTTTCAATTGCAATGTATTCCACTCAGTTTTCTTATCCTTTTTATGCACACAACCATCAACTACGTAGTTTGGTTGATGGTAAAAACACATTTATTAAAATTCTATAGCCTTTGTTGGCGTAAAAAATTGTTTTCCTTAAGGCAGCAAGCGACATGTCCTTAATTATTGTGATGACTTTTGGATCAGTAAGGAATTTAAACACTATCCCTTCATCTGTTGGAATCATTTTACCATTGCAATACACAAAAGCGAATACATTGTCCATATTTTAAGCAAATGTGTTGAGTTGCATTTAATCCCTTACTGTTATATATATTAGATGATCTACTAGTTTCATGTGACACATATCAACGACTGAGATGACACCGACAATATAAATGGTTTAGATTGAATCTTAATTTATTATGTTTGGTTTGTGGTATTCGAAAAAATTAGTGTGTAGTTAAATCGTCTTTTAGAAAGCATTATGTAGTCACATCATCTCGATACATGCAACATGGGATCAAATCGTCTCGAAGAAATAAATATTCAAGCAATTCACATGAAAAAATGCAGTGTTCAATCAATTAATGCATTATTTACTGATCATTCAATCAATAAGGACAAACTAACAACAAAATAATAGGACATAATTAACAAGGACAAGCAATTAATGTCATTTGTGTCCACCGGTTTCATATCTAGGTGGTTGCTTGTTTCTTGTCGATTGTTGATGTACTCGACCATGTTCTTGTGGTTCAACTTGTTCATCAAAATGTGGTTTATATTTTAAACTTGTCGAAAGTTTAAGTTCACCCTTTTGTGTTTTGAAAGCTATCTTTTGAAAAATTGATTTGCATGCTTTATGACAATATGAGTTTTCATCTTCATGAAGTTGTTTGATTCATGTTCTGGAAAAGAAAGAGATTTGTGGTAAAGATCATGATTTTATGCAAAAATTTACATAGTACTAGCAAGATAGAAAATTGGTTAAAGACATTCTATCTGGAAAGGATTAAGGTTCAGGAATTTGGGTGAATCACTTGATGAAAGGGGACAACTTGACCAAATGAAAGATCACGAAGGAAAGATCAAAACCTCTGAAAGACAAAGAAGTTGTGTGCTCGGATAGTGCTTACAATATTTCCTTAACGATCAAATTTCGAGGACACAATTTTTCTTGTTGGGGAGTATTATAACATTGTTTTTTTTGTAATGCCTAATTAAGTGATTTTAATTAGATTGCAAGAGTAATTAAATTAAACTTAAGTGTTGTGATTAATTAATTAATTACGAGATGATGGTTTGTTATGTTTATGCCTATGCTTATGTATGTGTCATGTTGTATGTGTATTTTGATGAGTTTTAGAGTGGCCTAAGTGGATGGGGCCTTGGTCATGAAAATGGGGTGGTGAGCTTAATGAAGAGAAAGAAGTTAGAGTCATAAAACCTGTTAACTTGTTGGCAAGTGCATCAAATTTGTCTCAAGCAGTAAAGTACTCAGAAGTTCGAGTGTCGAATCCACAAGGACTTTGTTTGTACTTAGATTGATGCAAACCCAATTTACAAGCAAGAGATGAGGAATTTAAAATAATAGATAAAGAAAGATAGGAGATAAGATAAAGATAAAATAAAAGATAAAAAAAAGGATAAGATATGAAAAATAAAAGATTAAGATGAAGATAAAGAAAGATAAATTCAGGATGTGATAATGTTGGGACTTAGCCTGCCTTATTTGCCTAAGATGTATTATTTTAGATTTTTCTCTATCAATTTGGTGAATTTCTTGCTACCCACATATGTTAGAATACTTGCCCTTGATGTCTCATGATGACAAGCCTATTTTACCTATCTATCTCCCAAATGCCTTTGCAAAGACTCAATAGATAAAAATACATGAAGTTCTAATTCTAGATGTTTGCTTTGATGCATCGACATAATGCAATCACTCTATGTCTAGCAATAATTTTATTAAGATACCCCTTCTTTTAGTTCTATTAGAAATTATCCTCTGTCAAGCGACTAATCCCTAAAACTGATGCATGTAAGACCTTCATTGTATTTCTATTAAGGATTATCCTCTGTCGAGTACCTAACCCCTAAAGATGATGCAATGATGAATGATACATGAAATTAAAATAAGAAAGGATAATAGGAAAGAAAACACATATTTGCATTGATAAATATGAAGTGTACAATACATCTTTTGGCTTTTTAGGTCTGTCAGACCCTAACTAAGGGTTTAGCCTCTCATAGACATAAGAGGTCTTACACTTGAAAAGGGGTTTAGAAACTGATGGAAAAGAAAGGATGGAAAAAGCACATAAAAAGAAAGATTTCCTCTACTAAAGATACTCAGGCTTAGGATGTATTCATTAAAGAGCTCTAAGTCTCCGGGGTGGTCCCTTTTCTCCTTGGCTTGACTCTTTTTTTATAGTTGTTGGAGTGGACTTGGATCTGATGTCAAAAATCTTCCTTATTCATATTTTTTATATTTTCTAGATCTTTTTCGTTTTTAATCCCTCTTTTTCATATCTACAAGCCATAACATAAATAAGAAAAATATCAATTCCTAAAATTTAAGTAAAAAATAACTGTTAAATAAATATTTTTAAATATATTGTCAATATATTTTTATTATAAAAAATAGCTCATATTTAGCAGTTATCAAAACCCTTACAAACCCTTTATCAATCTGAAATCCAAATCAAAATTTCATTCTCTACTCTTTTCTCCAAGAGAACCCTTCTCTTGGGAGCTTTGGTTTTTGTCTTCCTTGTGCAAAAGGAAACTCATTTTTCTTCTCCATGTTGTTATTTGGGTTGTTCCTAGTATGGTAAGGACCTTTCTTCTTCTTCCCTTTCTTCCATTTTTTCATTTTCTCATATAGCATCCTTGGGAGCTTATGAAAAAATTGGGTTTTTTGGGTTTTGATTTTGTTTGTGGTTGTTTTTGGGTTTAGGGTCATGTTGTTGAGATGGACTTGTTGTTGGAGTGGAGGAAAATGCCTCCCTTAGAACCAAAGTTCATCATTTTCTCCTCCTTCTTAACAAAGCTCTTTTTTGGTTCTATAAAGGTAAGGGAAGTTTTAAACTAACTTTAATCTTATTATTGATGTGTTGAATCACTATTTTTAGCTCATTATTGGTGATTTAATTCGATGTTCATGTTTTGAAATAAAATATTTGAGTTGGAGTTGGATTGTGATTCATTAGAGGAACCATATAGCAAAAAATGTGATTCTAGGGACCTATGATGCTTAAGCAAGCACTAGGTTGCACTTAAGCACAACAAGGGATAGAAAATCTAGTCCATCAATCTCTGGTATGTAGCACCTATATTTTTTAGGCTAAAGGGCATGACTCTGTAGCAAAAGTTGACATCTTCAGTGATGAATAAGCATTCATGAAGCTTAGCACCTAGAATTTGAACGCTCCATCGACTAGCCTGTCAATGCTGGGCAAAGGGTATCACTACTAAAAAAATAAGTTTTAACATCCCGTTGTTAACATCAGTTATCTGAAAACCGATGTCGTTAAGCACTTACAACATCGGTTTTCAAATAACCGATGTTAACAACTTGATTTAGTGCGATTTTAACAACGATTTTAAAATAACTAATGTTGTAAGTGCTTAACGACATCGGTTTTCAAATAGCCGATGTTAACAGCTCGATTTAGTGTGATTTTAACATCGATTATTTTAAAATCGATGTCGTTTAAGCACTTACAACATCAGTTTTAAAATAACGGATGTTAATATAAACTCTTTTTCTTTAATTATTTATACATTTTTAAAAAAATCATATATTGAGTGATTAATTATATTTTAATTAAGAAAAAAATAATTAATAAACAATAACAAATTCAAAAGATAAGCACTTAAAAATTAAACTAAATTTTTAAAATAAATTCTGTAATTTTAATTTTATTATTTCATGATTATCATTTAAATATAACACATATTTATATTAATTATTGCATATTAGTTCATTTGAAAATAATAATAAAAAATATTTTTAATAGTAGAGTTTAACTTTTATAGAATGCTAGTAAAAACAATTATATAGTCAAACAATTAAAATTTATTATTAATATATTTTATTTAATTATTATAAAAATAAAAAATTTATCTTACAAAAACATTTACATAGACAATGTATATATTATTTATTATCAAAATGTCTAATAAATATTTTAAAAGTATATTTTATGAGATATTGGTCACCATTCAATAAATAAATATTAAATCTTCATTATATTTTAAAATCTCTACAAATTTATACCTACTGCTACTTTTACTACTTTTACTTATGGATATGATTAACTGTAGATTAAATATATATAATTTATTATTTAAAAAAAATTATATTTTTTATTGATGTAAATATGTTTTAGTTTTAATTTTAATATGCATAAATAATTATTAAGATTATTTATTAAATTTTTTATTTTATAGAAAAATATAAAATTTGTAACTTAGTTATTATATTTTTATTTATTTCAATGAAATTTTTTCCATAAAAACATTTTCAAAAACATATGCTAACTAACCCCTCTATGTGTAGCCTCCTTTCATATTTTATATTTTATTTATTATATGAAAATGAAAAAAGGATAAGTTATACTTTGATAAATCCCTAATGAACCAAAATCATTCTAAGCATGCGGTGTTATTGTTAAGACATTGGATTAATTAGGGAAATAGATTAATTTTTTTTAAAAATGATCATAATCGGTATTTTTTTAAATTACAAAAATAGATAAGTTATACTTTGGTATACAATTTCATAATAACGAAATCATATATCTAAATACGATTTTGCTTTTTATTTGTTTAAAACATTTTTCTTCGAAAAACTGAAATAGTATGTTAAATTATGATTTTAGTTTTTTTCTTTTTTCTAATGAAATATATATTAAAATATGATTTTTAAATAACTATAAAAAAATTAAAATTATATTTTAACATTAGATTTTAACTTTTAATAATAAAAAAATTGAGATGGATCGCGCACACACACACACATATCACCACATTGAAAAAATAAGTCTGAGCAACGTCATCGCAATGAAAAAAAGATAAGTTATACTTACATAGGTAAAATTCAAAAAATTGCATCTACTCTTAATTGTTACCAACCTCAATTTCACAATTTGTCACACTTTTTGCATATTTGATAATTAAATTTAAATTTTTCATACCAATTTGTTATCACCTAATATTTTGAGGAACTAAAATGAATATTTATCTTATTTATTACTTTTAAATTTTTATTTTTGTCATTTATGAACTATTTTTTATCATTATTTTATAAAAAAGTTTAGGAGAGAAGATGATATTTCAAATGAAATTAGTAACCTTTTACTCATAATTATTTTTTTCCCTCTCACGGCCATAAAATAAATTATAAGAACTTAAATTTAAATA
This sequence comes from Glycine soja, assembly GCF_004193775.1. Taxonomy (NCBI): domain Eukaryota; kingdom Viridiplantae; phylum Streptophyta; class Magnoliopsida; order Fabales; family Fabaceae; genus Glycine; species Glycine soja. Next base: position 16,782,169 of record NC_041013.1, on the reverse strand, counting down.
CATTAATAGTATCACTCAAATATTATTACTTAGATTTAGGGTGCTGCGGAAACACTCTCATTACATATACCTCAGTGCGTCCACAGAAACCTTTTTCTCTGTTTGCTATGGAAGAGAGAAACTCTAGGGTTTGGAAGAAGCTGATCGAAGAAGATGGTGGAGCGTCTCACCTACCGCAAGCGCTACAGCTATGCCACCAAATCCAACCAGCACAGAGTCGTCAAGACTCCTGGTAAATAAACTCTCTTCGCTCGCCTCACATCGTCGTTTATTCTCACTCACGGCGCGTTGTCGTTTTGCGCCGCCGCGAGGGCTCCAAAAATATATTTTATTCTATAGTTGCTGATTGTTGAATGCAAGTGGCAAGCTTGTTTATCAGACCACAAAGAAGAGGGCCAACGGACCCAAGTGCACTGTCACTGGAAAGAGGATTCAAGGGGTATGTATGCAATTTCGAAAAAAGATCTTTATAATGCTGCTTTTGTATGTGTGAAGTAAAAGTTTGTGTGAGTGTGAATATGATTAGCTTGTGTGAGAATTCATCTTAAGGATACATGATAGTAGATATAATAAGAATGAAGATGAGGAAGCATAATTAAACGGGATTATAGACTCAAATGCTGAAGTGTGCTTATCATTTCAAATTATCAATTTCCCTTAATGTGTCTAAAAGGCTGAGGCAACAAATGAAGCAATTTTGCGCTCTGAGACAGTCTGGTGTGTGGTTTTCTATTGTATTATTTCTGCCTTTTGTGTGCCTGTTTTTCTTCTACTGTTGAAAATATTTTAAGCAGCAATAACAAAAGCAAAGAAAAAGTGACACTATTATCCTTATAGATCTATGTTGGTTGGTGAATGCAGAGTATCAATTTTCGATTTCTAATTTGGTTATTGAACTTCAATTGTCAACCAAAAGCATAACTGGGTATGATAGGGAAGCACTCAGTTGTATATTTGAGTGAAAAATGTTGAGAATATTCTTTTCTACCCATCTCTTCGAGGGTCATCGTCGAACTTGTATTGGTGCTATGCCAGGGAAGATAGTACAATGCCTTAAGAACATGGGCATATCCAACCCCCTTGTTTTGATTGATGAGATTGACAAAGTAATATGATAGCATACCAGCACCAAGAACCAGAAGAACTGCTAAGAGACCACCAGGGTGGGATGAATTCGTTCACTAATCAAGCAGAAGGGCAATTTCGGAACTTACCATAATAGTAGAATTAGCCTTCCTCCCAGTAGGATTCGTGTCCCCTATGCCGTTAGTGCTTGCCCCCTTAGGAATATTCTTTTTGTTATCTTGTCCCCTCATTAGAAAGCAAGGTTGTTAGGCCCCAATAGTATAAATATGCGAATGTAATTCAGAGGAAGGAAATGAAAAATCAGTAATATTCAGCTTCTCATACCTTCTTCTCTGGAGGATCCTGACCTCTAATTCAGGAACTTTTACTCCTTCAGCTATCAATTGGTGCTTTCATTGACCCTCCCATGGCTGATCACACCCGTTCCCAAACACTATCTCGCCTCGAGGAAGCCATTACTCTCCTTACCCAAAACCAACACACCCTCACCTCAACACAGACTTCCCTACACACCCGTCTCGACGACATCACCTCTCGTCTTCAAGCTCTCGAGACCCCTTCCCCCACCCATTCTCGGCCTCACCCTCCACGTATGAACCTCGACGTCCCCCGTTTCGATGGTTCCAACGCACCTGCATGGATTTTTAAGATTAATCAGTTTTTTGATTACCATCGGACGCCAGAGGACGAGCGTCTACAGGTTGCATCATTTTACCTGGAAGGGACCGCACTGAGCTGGTACCAATGGATGTACCGGAATTACCAATTGCCTTCGTGGCCCGCTTTCCTCCAGGCCTTGGAACTCCGTTTCGCCCCTTCCTTGTACGACGACCCTCGCGGTGCCCTATTCAAACTCTGTCAACACGGCTCCGTCTCTGCTTACCTCGCCGAGTTCGAGTCCCTAGTCAACCGCATCGTCGGCCTCCCCACCCCTTTCCTTCTTAGTTGTTTCATTTCCAGACTCTCGCCGGACATCCACCGTGAAGTTTTAGCCCTCCAACCCTTATCCCTCGTCCAGGCCGCCGCCCTTGCCAAACTCCAAGAAGACAAACTCTCAGATGCTCGCCGCAATTACCGTCACCGCCCTTCCCCTCTCATTTCCTCCCCCAGCCCTCCCTACCCACTCCCCCACCCCCACCCCCTTTAACTGCCTCACCCTTACCACCCCTTCTACCAGCCCCACCAAAAACCACATATAAGCGTCTCACTCAGGCCGAAATGGCTTCTCGCCGCGAGCGCGGATTATGTTATAATTGTAACGAACGCTACGGGCCGAACCATCGTTGCAAGGCAAAATTCTTCCTCATAGTGGCCACCGAGGACGAAGACCCCATACCATTCGACCACTCTATTCCTCTTTCACCTGACCCCCCACAGACACCCCCCTCCCCAACAGACCACCCCCCGGCCCAATTAAGCCTCCATGCACTCTCGGGCCAACCCGCATCTGTGACCCTTCGCGTCTCTGCCGCCATTAAGGGCCATGGAGTGGTGGTCCTCGTGGACAGTGGCAGCACCCACAATTTTGTCCACGACCGCCTCGCGCACTTCCTCCACTTGGCCTTCGAACCTGTTCCCCCTTTGACGGTGATGGTGGGAAATGGCACGGAGATCACCTGCACTCACGTCTGCCGCGGCGTCACCATCCTAATCCAGGGTCACCCATTTACCCTAGACCTGCACGTGATGGCATTAGGAGGCACGGACATTGTATTGGGCATCTCCTGGCTTCAACACTTGGGCCCAATTACAACTGACTACTCCCACCTCACAATGTCATTTGTGCACCATGGCAAGCCCATCACTATCCACGGAAGTAAGAATCCCGGCCCAGCAGAGATTAACCACGGCCAGATGCGACGACTGCTTTCCACCCAACGAGTTGCAGCCCTTTTCCACATACAGGTCCACGAGCATAGCCCAGTTACTCCCAACACCCCCATCCCACCTCCCATTCGTCGTCTTCTCGACCACTACTCCACCCTCTTCCTCACACCTCAGCTCCTCCCTCCACCGCGGCCAACAGACCATAACATACACCTTGAACCCAATGCCAAGCCAGTCAATGTGCGACCATACCGGTACCCCTACTTTCAGAAGCAGGAGATTGAGCGCCAAGTCGAGGATCTCCTCCGCCGGGAATTCATTCGTCCAAGTCGAAGCCCATATTCTTCTCCGGTGCTATTGGTTAGGAAGAAGGATGGCTCATGGAGGTTTTGCGTCGACTATCGTGCGCTCAACGACCTCACCATCAAAGATCGTTTCCCTTTGCCCACAATAGACGAATTACTTGACGAATTGGGCCAATCCTCTTGGTTTTCGAAGCTCGATCTTGCCCAAGGTTTTCATCAAATCCGCATGGTGGACGCCGACGTACCCAAAACAGCTTTTCGAACTCATCAGGGCCATTATGAATACGTCGTCATGCCCTTCGGCCTTTGTAACGCACCCTCCACGTTTCAGGCCACCATGAACGACTTATTTCGGCCTTTCATCCGCAAGTTCGTACTCGTCTTCTTCGACGACATCCTCGTATATAGTCGCGATTTCCATGCTCATCTGGAACACCTCGAATGCGTCCTCCAAACTCTGCGACAGGGTGCTTTCCACCTTAAACCGTCCAAGTGCATTTTTGGTCAACGCCGCATTGAGTATCTCGGTCACTTCGTCTCTTTTAAGGGAGTTGAACCTGACCCAGCCAAGATACAGGCCATGCAGGACTGGCCTCTTCCATCTTCACCTAAGCAACTCAGAGGTTTTCTCGGTTTAACCGGTTTTTATCGCAGGTTCGTTAAGAACTATGCTCAGATCGCCACACCATTGACCAACCTCTTGCGTAAGGACCAGTACGAGTGGTCTCCGGCGGCCCAATCAGCTTTTGAGCATTTGAAACTTGCAATGGCTACCACTCCGGTACTCGCGCTACCAGACTTCTCAATCCCCTTTGTGATTGAGACCGATGCTTCAGGCACAGGAATGGGTGCGGTTCTCATGCAGCGCGGTCATCCAATTGCTTACTTCAGTAAGCAATTTTGCCCCAAGCTCCTCCGGTCATCCACCTACATTCGCGAACTCCATGCTATCACTTCCACCGTCAAACGGTGGCGTCAGTACCTCCTCGAACACTCCTTTGTCATCCTCACCGATCACAAAAGCTTGCGTGAACTCATGACACAACCCGTGCAAACCCCGGAGCAACATGTTTATCTCGCGAAACTACTTGGCTACAACTACACAATCCAATACAAAGCCGGCCACCATAACGTGGTGGCAGATGCCCTTTCACGAACAACTGAATCAGATTCCCCAGCCACACACTTCTCCATCATCTCATTCCCTCATGCCCAGTTTTTGGATGACCTTAAAAGGGAGCTCGCCAATTCTGATGAGTTCCAAGCCCTTTGTGAGCGCACCGGTCAGGACAACAACCCCAATCCTGACTTCACCCTCCGCGACAATCTCCTGTTGTTTCAAGGTCGTGTTTGGCTCAATCGTGGCAACGCGTTTATTCCCCTTCTTTTGGAAGAATTCCACAAATCTCCACTGGGTGGTCATATGGGATTAGCCAAGACGCTTAGCCGCCTGAAACAAAATTTCTTTTGGGAAGGAATGCGCTCCGATACGAAGGACTTCATCAGCCGCTGCACTGATTGTCTTCAAACCAAATATACTCCACAGAAACCGGCCGGTCTTCTCCACCCCATTCCCCCACCGACACGGCCGTGGGAAGACTTAGCTTTGGATTTCATTACAGGCTTACCCAATTCCCAAGGAGCAACCGTTATTATGACCGTCGTTGACCGCTTCTCCAAGGGAGCTCATTTTGGATCCCTTCCTTCTCATTTCACGGCCCATACAGCAGCTCAACTGTTCATCGACATGGTGTGCAAACTACACGGCTTTCCCTGGAGCTTAATCTCTGACAGGGACCCAATCTTCGTCAGTAAATTTTGGCACGACCTTTTCAAATTATCCGGAACGAAGCTCCGAATGAGCACCGCCTATCACCCTCAGTCCGATGGGCAGACAGAGGTGCTCAATCGGATCCTCGAGCAATATCTGCGAAGCTTCGTTCATCAGAAACCATCTCAATGGGGCAGGTTTCTCAGTCTGGCTGAATGGTGCTACAACATCACCCCACACTCCTCGACCAATTTATCCCCTTTCGAGGTCACTTTCGGCAAACCACCTCCTGGCATCCTTGACTACCTTCCTGGTTCGTCCTCCGTCGAGGCAGTGGACTTCGTTCTCTCCTCTCGCCAGGAACTATTTGAGCTCCTTCGTCGGAAGTTGCAACGGTCACAGGAAAAGATGAAGCAAACCGCTGACACCCACCGTCGCGATGTCCACTTCAAGGTTGGCGATTGGGTCTACGTCAAGCTTCGTCCCTATCGCCAGACTTCACTCTCAGCTAAGTATCAGAAATTGGGGAAGCGATTCTATGGCCCTTACTAGATTACGGACACTGTGGGCAGCGTTGCCTACCGCTTAGCCCTTCCCCCGACGGCCAAACTACACCCTGTCTTTCACTGCTCTAAACTCAAGCCCCATCGTGGACCCATCCTGGCAGAACAATCCCTACCCCCAGTTACTTGGGAGGACAACCCGGTCATTACTCCTCTCGCTGTCCTCAATCACAAGTGGGACGATCAAGATCCTCCTCAATTGTCTGTTTTGGTGCAGTGGAACGGATTGCCGCCGGAGGATTCCACTTGGGAAAATTGGACGGAGCTCAAGCGCCTATACCACCTTGAGGACAAGGTGTTCCTTCAAGGCATGGGGATTGATAGCATACCAGCACCAAGAACCAGAAGAACTGCTAAGAGACCACCAAGGTGGGATGAATTCGTTCACTAATCAAGCAGAAGGGCAATTTCGGAACTTACCATAATAGTAGAATTAGCCTTCCTCCCAGTAGGATTCGTGTCCCCTAAGCCGTTAGTGCTTGCCCCCTTAGGAATATTCTTTTTGTTATCTTGTCCCCTCATTAGAAAGCAAGGTTGTTAGGCCCCAATAGTATAAATATGTGAATGTAATTCAAAGGAAGGAAATGAAAAATCAGTAATATTCAGCTTCTCATACCTTCTTCTCTGGAGGATCCTGACCTCTAATTCAGGAACTTTTACTCCTTCAGCTATCATAATACATCTCTAAATGGTTCAATTTTTTTGGCCAAGTAATTTTATTTTTTGATTTCCTATGGGTCGTCCTGGCCTTGGCTCTAATAAATATAATGCTTGCAATTCAGTTTCATTAAATTTAATATGGTTTCTAATCTTGTAATTATTCAAAGAAAAATGCTTAATTTTAATATTAATATGTTTTATTCAATTGTTAGTTGGGAAGAGGACATGCTGGTGATCCAGCGAGTGCTTTGTTAGAGCTTCTGGATCCAGAGCAGAATGCTAATTTTCTTGACCACTATCTTGATGTTACCATTGATCTATCAAAGGTATTAATTTATAATCTAGAGCCTTTGTAGTGAGATTGTGATATAGTTAGCATTTGTACATGGTTTATTAATTGTGTTTATTGCTGATAGGTAGTTCTTAGGATGGTCAAATAGTTCTTGAATGTATTGCTTTCATTCAATTCCCTGTAGGCAAAGTAGGCTTGTTTTTACCATAATTACTTAAGCAGTTATGCGTTGCAAGTTCTTTTTGTTTGCACTACAAATGTTGTTGAAATGATACATAATCCCCTATTGGATAGAATGGAGGTTGTTGCTATTGCTGGGTATATTACTGATGAGAAAATGCACATTGCTAGAGATTATCTGGAGAAGACCATTCGTGAAGCTTGTGGAATAAAGCCTGGACAAGTATTTATCTTTGCTACCTGTTTTGCAGTCCATTCTCCTGCAGAGAATGGGATTTTCAAAGTTTTAACATAGTGTTATTGCAAGCATAATTATGCCAGCTTTTATTGCCTTTCTTGATGAAAATATTGACTTTAAAAACTATCCTGCTTCAGGTGGAAGTGAGTGATGCTGCTCTTCTTATAATGTGTGGTTTTATCAATGACTATTAATCTCTATTTGAGGATAAATAATTTATATATAATGATAGTATAATTTCTCTAGCAGCAATCTCTTTCTCAATTTATTGCTTTCCTTGATATATCACTATATAGCTCTTATTCTTTTTTTTTATGTAATATATCTCTTCAAATGGAAGCTAAAGCAGATTACACCCAAGATGGCATTGTTGATTTCTGTGGCCAGCCTGCAGTTTCATCTAAAACTGGCAAATGGAAGGCTTGCGCTTTTCTTGTTGGTGAGTAGATATACTAATCGATTATATATTCTAGCCATATATATTATGATTAATATTTACTCACTGCTTAAGCTTTTCTTTTTTCTTACAAGATCTACACTGTTTGATTTTAACTATCTCTAACCTTTGAAGATTAATTTTTTAATTATCTGTAGAAAGAAGGAGAAACAATTTGTAGACCCTTAATTGCATTATGCTGATATATAGATTATTATGCAAGCAGCATATTCGATCTCCACTTAGTAGTATATTATTCCAAAATTATAAGTCTTTACACTGTTTCTGAATATATAGTTGTTAATGGTTATATATTTTTGTGGAGTCATATGATATACTAACTCTCAAGTTTGATTTGTTATATGGCATAACATAATTAATATTTTTGCAGGCTATGAAGCATTTGAAAGGATGGCCTTCTATGGAGTGGCTTCAAACTTAGTGAATTACCTTACAACCCAACTTCATGAAGATATTGTTTCATCAGTGAGGAATGTGAATAACTAGTTAGGATCTGTGTGGATAACGCCAATTCTTGGGGCTTACGTAGCAGATTCGTATTTGGGTCAATTCTTGACTTTCACTCTCTCATCTCTCGTTTATGTCTTGGTAAGCTATAAGATGTTGTCTCTTTCAAACATAAAATCAAGAATCTAATTCTCTATATTTCCTCCACGATGAATTCCGTCTACATTCATCATCTTTTTATTCCAAGTAGAGGAATCATTGATTTTTATAATTAATTTTTAAAAATTATATTTAAGATAATTTCTAATTGATTTATATTGTAATTAAAATTTTACATTAACAATCAATCGAAGTTAAACTCCTCTTTAACAATCATTTTTTGTGCGGTGGCAATAGTAGCCTGAATGGAGAGCAGGTAGTGGACTAATTGCGACCGTCACTATTGTTAGCAGACCATTAAATCCTTGTTTTAATATCATATGCTCAACTACCCCTGATTGTTGGTTTAGAGCATTATATTAGATTATTTTTAAAAGTTTTAATCACAAAGCATTTCAATATCCAATCAATGTCTTTAATCTTTCTAATTTATAATTTATTTGATTTTGGATGTCTCATTTAGTTTTGACTAAAATTGGTTAGATTTTGAATGCTTGTACCAAAACTATAGGTGTAGAAAGATGAAAAGCTTTGTCTAGCTAAATGTCTAATTAATCTGAGAGTTTTTGCAATCCAGAAAGGATTGAAAGGAAAGAAAGAAAAGTGAGAAGGTTGGCACAAAACCTACGAAGATACCATCCACACGCAGCCACCACTACATCAATATGACCCCATGAAAATGATTTTTATTTAATTTATAAAGTAACCAAATTGAATTTTTTTTTCATTTTTTTTCTCTCAATTAATTTAAGACGCACCAAATGATTGTTGTTTAATTTTTATCTCTCAATAAATTATCTTAATATGCTTTTGTATGTGTGCATAAGACTCAAGGGTTATTTTTAAGTCTTCAGGTAAAAGTTGCCAAAAAGTTAGCGCCTTAATAGTGAATGGTGTTAACCGTGGTTTTTAAATTGTGTGGTTGTGATATTGCAAACAATTGTAACAAATGTGGTCAATGGAACTGCAATTGGGGTCGTGGAGTTTCCAAAAGCCTTAATGTTGATTGTGGTCGTGGACTATTTTTTATTGACTTGGTTTTCCACTTAAATTAACATTCAAACTTAACATTTGTCTTAAAAGTTAAGATTATGATGTTCAAGGTTCCTACAACTAGATTTTTCTTTCCATGATTGGTAAAGGATTGTGTATGAATGATACACGGTATAACATAATGGCTATTAACGCTAGGCAATTGCAGATTCCACATTTAAGGCCAACAGAATATAAGAGATTAAGGTTACCCAGAAATCGAAGGACTGTGAACCGTGCATATGGTGGTGTGTTGTCTGGCAGTGTTGTTAGAGAGAGGTTTGTTTTTCTCAATCTTCTTAATCTACAGTATGTTTAATTTTCTGTGTAAATTGATGGAGTACCTTGCTTACTTTTGTCTCTAGTTCTGTAGAATCATTCGAGCTTTCTTGGTTGAAGAGAAAAAGATTGTGAAAAAGGTATTGAAGATCCAAAAGGCAAAGGAAAAGCAAGCTTTGAAGGGCTGAGTTTTGAGAAAAGTGATAAAGATCTTTTTGGAGGGATTTTAGGTTTGGGTGATTAATGATTATAGTAAAGCATGGAATTTGTTAGAGTTGTTTCTATGTTAATTTTGTGCTTATTTGGCTTTGTTTAAACTCATTCTAGTGCAACTATTAACTTTGTTGACAACTCCATTACGATACAGTTTTGTATGTCACCATTTTCTCTTCCCTGGATTATTAATTTTCTTTCTGCATATTAGTGCTTTGCTCCAAAACTTGTTGCAGCTAGAATAACTCTACTTTGTCACTGCAATTTTATTGAATATCCATTGGTTTTTGTAACTTGAAATAACAAGTTCTCTAATACTGATGGTTTTTTGGAAAGCAAGAACTTTTACAGATGCATGGCTAGGTAAGAGAAGATTTTGTTGCACACTCGCACTACAGAGAGAGTAATTTGAATGTTTGAACTCCTTGATTATACTTATTACACTTTTTAAAAAACCGATGTTAGTGCCAGTTAATATCGGTTCTTTAAAAAACCGATGTTGTTAGTGTCAGCTAACATTGGTTCTTTTAAAAAACCGATGTTGATATGTAGATTTATAACTTTCTTTTTCCATAATTCTTATCATATAACATTGGTTTTTTAAATAATCGATGCTGAAGTAATATCGTTAACATCGGTTTTTCAAAACCGATGTTAACGATATCACTTTCAACATCAATTTAATAATCAATGTTGAAAGTCTTAAATAACCTATATAAAAATCTTATTTTTTAGTAGTGTACGCATCTTTGGGCCAAGCTCTGTTCATATCAATATAATCACTGCACATCCACCATTTGTCGTTAGCCTTTTTGACCATGATGATGTTGACGAATCAGGTGAAATATCTTACTTCTCTAATGAAAAATATAGAAAAAATATTTTAATATTAACGGGCATGGGACCAATGGTACGGGTACCATGAATTTATTGGAACATTTTGTTCCACCGACATGGGACTGAAAGTGCCAAGGCCAAGATTGGTGCTTTGAAAGAAAGGCCCGGGATCACACAACTTTTCTCTTGGACACACTTTTTTGAGAGCTTAAATTATTGGACCACCGCTAGTCCTTTTTGCATGCAAGAAGCATTTGCATGGTGCATAATAGAACCTACCAATTAAGGTTATGCACCATGTTTGATTGTTTGTGATAATGATACAGCGTTATTGCATTAAAATTTGATGCCGGCTGATTTGATAATGGTACTACAGGTACAAGAGAGGGAGAGTACAAACAATGGAGGTAAGCCGTGGAGGTGGGATTATTGTTTGTGAATTGTGATTCGTAGATTTCTAAAGTTCTCTCGTGCCTTCAAAAAAAATGAAAGAAAAAAACTTAAGAATTTATTTTCTCTATAATTAACAAAAAAAAGGTTATTATTATTATTAATATTTTTCTCTATGTTCATTTTCTTCAAAATAATAAATACATTGTAGGCAATCAATATCATTTTTTTATTCATTAATAATATCTATCTTTTAAATAATTACATTAATAATAATATATTTTTCAGCTGAATGCATAAAAAATACTTTGCAACTAAATTTTTACACCAACTATTATAGGTATTTTTTATTTTCTTATATAAATTTTATTTTATGTATGTTTTAGTTTGACAATAACATGACAAATTATTGTGTTCTTTATAATGATTATTATAAAATAATTTTACAAAGATATTTGATAACATTTTTTATTATACTAAAATTTAGACCTTACAAATGAAAATTATACAAAATTTATATCATTGATGAAAATCTATTCTTCGGTGAATATTTGGTTTAAATTTAATCACAGAAAAATATTTATTTATTTATTTTAATAAATTTTCATTTCTTATGACATTTATTCACAAAAAATATTTAATACATTATTCTAAAATAATGATACAAATTTATTTAATAACATTTTTTTACAATACTAAAATTTAGACCTTGCAAATGAAAGTTATATAAGATTTTATCATTTATAAAAATATATCATCAATGAATATTTGATTGAAATTTAATAAATATTTATTTATTTTAATAAAATTTTATTTCTCATGACATTTATTCATAAAAAATATTTAATGAATATTTTATTTTTGAAAGTAATTTAATATAAAATATAATAAATATAATAAAATTAAAAACAAAATTTTCACATGTAAATGACTTAATATATTTTTGAAAATAATTCAAGTTAAAAGAAAATATCATAATGTAAATACATTTGAAATTAAATATTGAAAATAATTTAATAAACATTCATCAAATTATCAAGTATCAATTCAAACAATTAACATTAATATAATTTATTTTTTCCCTTCAATTCCAATCAAAAGTAGAAGACACCATTTAATAATATTTTATTTGACAGTTTAAAGTATAAAAAATTAAACTAAATAAAAAATGAATTCTATTATAATTAAACAACTTCACTCAATTTTTATTATCCATATCAACTTGTAAATCAGGCAAAAAATTAAAAGAAAATTTTCTAAACCAATGTTTTTTTAAAAAAAAGTCAAATAAAATGTATAAGACATTATCAAAGTAAAGAACATCTTACCTTAAACAGCATTCCAATGATAATATTTTTTTTAGAATAAGTGTGAATATAAAAGTTTATTTGAGTAATACTATAGCTTTGGAAAAGATAACAGCGAAAAATCTTTCTAATCAATAAAAAACAGAGCTTTTGAACATGACAAAGGCAAAGGTTTCGTCTTCCGAGGAACACTGCAAGGACTCAAACTCTTACATGTTCTTCACTAAAGGCTAACCAGACACTCTCATTTAGTTAATGACGTCGTTTTATCCTCCCATAATCATACTGTCAATCCCTAATCCTGTCAAAGTATAAATTTCAGAATTTTATAGCAATTATTTTGCTTACTATACTTTTTTAGTCATGAATTTTACCTTATTATTGTCAAATTTAAAGTTAATTTCTATAATGTAATTGAGAGTTTAATTAATTATAATAGTTATAATCCTGATATATTTTTTTAGTAAATTATGTCTTTGAATGATGAAAATATTATTAAATTATTTAATTAAGGGACGTATTTGTTTGTCTGTATCTTATCTTAAATGAACGAAGATGATATGAAAAAAAAATAAGAAACATGAAAAGAGGAAGAAGAGAGAGGAAAAATAAAAAATTCAGTCTTTCATTCGTGCAGAACAATATATAAGATGGAGGAAGAAGTAATTGTAGTAAGTCTAAGAGAATCAATAAATAAAAAAAAAATCTTACTGACACAAATTATTCCCTATATCAGGTGAACAATTATTTGGTAAGATTATTTTCATCCTGTTATATAGGCAAATTTCATAACCTTAAGGGACAAAAATGAATAGGCATACAAGTGTAGACTGTGTTGTCATGGTCTTGTTTACTTTCCCTCTTCTCTAGTTCGCAACATATGTAACACGTGCACGTTATAGTTTTGTGAACCACGTACTCCTTCATAACGTGGACAATAAGGTTCAGCATGCTTAATTTTTTTTATCCAAATAATAAAAATAAAATAAACATTTATTCAACTGATACAAGTGAATAATTATTTATATACATGATATAATTTCCTGTTCATTTGTATTTTATTTTTTCAATTTTTTTAAGAAATCAATTTCTGAAAAACCAATATTTTAATATCTTATATTTTTCTTTCGAAACCAACTTACTAAATCGGTTTCAAGGAACCCGATAAGACCTTTTATAAAAAAAATGCAGTCAAGAAATTTTTTTTCTATATTTATTTATTTAATTTTTTAAAAAAATTTTAATTTGTTTTTTATTTAAAAATGCACTGTTTTTTTGGTATTTATTTATTTAAGTTTTTTTTTTGTTTTTGTTTATATAAAATTGTTTTTATTTTGTTGGGTTTTTTATTTAAAAATAAACTGTTTTTTAATTATTTAGTTGAGTTTTTTTGTTTTTGTTTACTTAAAATTGTTTTTTATTTAAAAATCAAATGTTTTTTTTGGTTTTATTTTTTTAATTTTCTTAGTTCTCTAATTTATATATATTAAATTATTAAAAATAGAATTTATGTAAAATAGAATTTAAGAAAGATCCACATATTTAAATAATTACTATAAATATAATTTAGTTAAATATTTATAAAAAAATGCATATATATTAAGTGATGTGACTATTTTACTGAAAAAAATTAAATAAATGAAACATGTTCAATTTAGATAGTTTTCATTGGTATAAAACTGTTAGTACTTTAATATGAATTAATCTACAATAGTGTTTAAAAAAAATAATTAACCCTTAAATGAAACCAGACAATTTTATTGATGTAAATAATCTTTCCAAATCCTTAGTACATAAATGATCATTCATAAAGTGAAACAACATTACACGCAACAAATGAAACATTACACATAAAAAGAAATATAAATGATAAAGCTAGCCATTGATGAAAGAAAGTTGACGATATGTTGCATGCATGAAACACACACTACTTCACAAGAGGTCAATTCTCCTTCAGAAACATCTAGGCCAAATATGAACAACATATGCTTATCCAATGCAAATTTGTTAATACCAAAATTATTGATGACCCAAAATGCAAATATGTTACCTTGACAACATTGTGTAGTGTAATATTCAAATAATATTAGGAGCAAGGAGGATAGAGACAAAACACAACCGCTTATAGAGTATACCATTTAGTTCAATAAAAATTAAACTCTATATGACATAGAAAGCAAGAAAGTAAGAACAAGAGTAAGAAAGTTACGTCTCACAGAACTAAGACAGAACCAACATGAATGTCTATCATATATGAGCTACAATCTTGACCTTCTATGATTTTTCGTTTTATGGTGGCATCAATAGTCCCCGTAGGATATTGAACTTAAAACTCTCATGAATGAATATCCAAAAAATAGCAATGTAATCATTAGAGAAAATTAAAGTTGATTACCTTGAGTGTAACTCTCATGTCGCCAAAACCGTTGGGGATACAACTTTTGACAATGACGACCGGTAAAGGTACACGATCAAAAGTATAATCAATGGACCCTAACATGAGGTGTGTCATCACCATTTACCAGTCCTATAATTATAGGAATTCAACAATCAATTGAATTTTTAGGTCTATGAAATACAATAAATGTTTAACGATAACTGACCTTGTCATTGAATGAAATCTAAAGCATATAACCATGAATTTTTGTTAAATTCATGTTGGTTACTTGGTGGGTGTGCATTATGAATTCTTGAGTTTGGAGTGGCTCCCTAGATTGTTGATTCATCATTACAGCTTATACGACCCTAGCCAAACCAGGAATAAGTCTTGTTGAACTGGAGGATGACTGATTAGTTGGGCGAACAAAGGATGAGAGGTCTGAGTCATCAATGTCGAGAAACTCCCATGGATTGTTGTCCATTATGAATTAGACTTTGCGAGAAAAATAAATGGTTTGAGGATGATGATATAGGGTGGATAACAGATAGAGGTGTTGAGTTGCAGCTAACTGCCCTACTGCATATATAATAGGTGATCTACTATTTTCACATGATTGATACAAATGACTAAGATTGCACTGACAAAATAAACAATTTGGATTGAGTCTTAATTAATTAAGTTTGGTTTGTACTATTTGAAAAATTTAATGTTTAGTCTAATCGCTAGTAAAAAGCATTGTTCAATCACATCGTCTCGAAACATGCAATGTGAGGTAAAAATCATATGGGAAAAAGCAACATGGGGTCACATCTTTTTTCTGGCACAAAGGACGGGATTCCTGACAGGTGAACAGTAACCTCATTTTTGTGAACGTGTTATGCGTCGTTGATTATTGTCGGTGCAATCTCGATCACTCCTTTTCTAGCACACAGGACAAAGCTCTATAGGATTCCTAATAGGTGAACAATGACATCGTTTTTGTGAATGCATTATGTGCGGTTGGTTGTAGTCACTGCAATCTCAACCTCTCCTTTTCTGGCACAGAGGACAAGTCTCTACAGGATTCCTGACAAGTGAACAGTAAATGCATATATATATATATATATATATATATATATATATATATATATATATGAATACTCAATATAAATATAATTTAGTTAAATATTTATAAAAAAATACATATATTTAAGTGATCTAATTATTTTACCTAAACAAATTAAATAAATAAAACATTTTAAATTTTAATACTATGCATTAATTCATATAAAACTATTTTTACTAAAACAATATTTTTTTAAAAAAATAATTAATCCTTAAACAAAACCAAATTTATCTAGTTTGAAGAAGACGAATGATGAATTGCAACAATGAAATTCCAATTATGAAACTTACGTAAGCATCATAATCCTCTAGGACTAACACAATTAAAATAGATAGTGTTTAAAAAGAAAGCAACAACAAAATTCCAATTATGAATTGTAATTTTATTCTAAAAAAGTGACAAGTACTTTGCATAATGACTACACATATTCATTATACATCAAAGCAATTATCTCATTAGCCGTTATTGGTTTTTGCAGCTGGGCAAGGATTTCCTCTGGAGAACACCAAAATGTTGCATTCAACTTAATCAAACCTTTGCTACTATATTCTGAATAGATAAAAAATATTTTTCCAACATCATCATCGTGTTTTAGCTTCATACAGTTGTATGCAACAAAACCGTCACTTACGTGGTTTGGTTGATGGTAAAAAACATTTATTAAAGTTTTGTAGCCTCCGTTGGCGTCAAAAATTGTTTTCTTTAAGGCAGCATGCGACATGTCCTTAGTTATTGTGATGACTTTTGGATCAGTAAGGAATTCAAACGCTATCCCTTCATATGTTGGAATCATGTCACCATTGCAATACACAAGAGCAGATAGATTGTCCATGTTTTAAGCAAATACGTTGAGTTGCATCTAACCCCCTACTGTTATATATATTAGGTGATTTATTGTTTTCATGTGACACATATCAACGGCTGAGATGACACTGGAAATATAAATGGTTTAGATTAAATCTTAATTTATTATGTTTGGTTTGTGCTATTCAAGAAAATCAGTGTGAACTTAAATTGTCTTTTATAAAGCATTGTGCAGTCACATTGTCTCGATACAAGCAACATGGGGTCAGGTCATCTCGAAGAAATAAATGTTCAGGAAATTCTTGTGAGAAAAATGCAATCCTTAGTCAATCAATGCATTATTTACTTGTTCATTCAATCAACAATGACAAATTGACAACAAACATAATAGGACATAATTAACAAGGGCAAGCAATTAATGTCATCTGTGTCCACCAATTCCACATCTAGGTGGTTGCCTTTTTCTTGTCGATTGTCGACGTACTCGACTATGTTCTTGTGGTTCAACTTGTTCATCAAGAACAACAGTTAGTTCTTCCTACATAAAGTCATTAGTGGAAGAACACCCAACAATACTTTGGTGAAAGGATGGAAACAATGATATGGGCATACTTTGAATGTATGCATAAGCAAACTCCGGTATGCGAAGATCTGTACCTATGAGATTGCTCATAAAGTCTTCTCCGCTTGCACTGAAGAATTGTGGATTGTACACATAATCTTGTTGATGATGATGAGGTTGTGGCATGAATTCATATAATTGAACATGTAGTTGTAGTCCTTCATCATGCATGCTGGAAGCCATTGGTGGACTCTGTTGTGGATGTATTTTAGCTTCAATGCCTGGAGTTGAACGAGATGTCACTCCATCATGAATGCTGGAAGCCACTGGTGGACTCGGTACCAATTCATGAAGTGACTAATATGTTCAATCTTCCCAATAATTGGTTGGCTGATTAACATATATTTGTGTATTTCCTTTCAAATTGCAATCCACGATTGATGTTCCTCTGTCCAATTGTGTCACTATGTCCTCTCATGTCAGTATGATGGACTTTGTCAAGATTATGCAGTGGATCTGGTATATTTTTATAAAGTCCAAATTGCAATCCACCATTGATGTTCCTCTGTCCAATTGTGTCACTATGTCCTCTCATGTCAATATGATGGACTTTGTTAAGATTATGCAGTGGATCTGGTATATTTTTATAAAGTCCAAATTGCAATCCACCATTGATGTTCCTCTGTCCAATTGTGTCACTATGTCCTCTCATGTCAATATGATGGACTTTGTCAAGATTATGCAGTGGATCTGGTATATTTTTATAAAGTCCAAATTGGAGCATGATCCTGTCAGTTTGATGCCATACTACCACTAGAAAACAGATTAAAGCTATATAAGCACTCCATATTTTGAAATCTTTGTATGCATTTTCTGGCAGAAATAAGTCAAAACCTCTGTAAGGTATCCAATGGAACTGAAAAATTAATTTGCGTTTATAAAAATAATGATATTGACATTTGAATAAATAAATAAATAAAACAAAGGGTTTAACCTCCTCGTTATGCATGTTGTCGAATCTTGACTTATAACCGATGACATCACCACGTGAAATTCTAGAAAATCGTAAGCCTCTCCCCCTCCATCTAATCAAATGTGATATGTTAGTGTCAAATACATTACTGAAAAATGAGCTTTGTTTGAGTTAGAAATTTTTGTTTACTTATTTGCAACTGGATATTACAGTTAGCACTCAAAACATTTTCTCTGTACAAATGAGCTAAACATGCCGAACCCTAGTTATACTGGCCAACCTGATCAAAATCTATTAACAGGGGTAGATACATCAGGTGAACTTTGTTCCCTGACTTGTCTGGCATTAACACCCCACCAATGAGCCCTAAAATGTATGCCTTACAATGGCCTGCTAGTTTTTGTGGTGTGGGTTCTGCTAGAAGAGTCAACATGTGTTCTTTTAACCACTTTAGTTTAAGTGTTGATCCACCAGTGCATTCTCTAAGGGAATAACACCTATATATTTTGTGCACATTTATTCTCAATCATAATATGTTGGGATAGTAACTGGTCTACCATCAACGCGTAAACCTAGTTATAGAACAACATCTTCCAAGGTGATTGTGTATTCACCAATAGGAAGATGAAATGTGTGTGACTCAGGTCTCCACCTTTCAACCAAAGTAGCCACTAAAGCACCACCGATTTTAACTTGTCCGAGCTTTGTAACATTTGAAAAACCAGACTGAACCAACAAAGGTTCAATTCTAGGATCTGGAAAGGGCATTGCCTTAGCATATGATTGAGTTACATCATTTGTTACATGAAGAACAAAAACACCATCATATCTAACTCATAACGTACATAATTAACATTCAATTAAATAAAATGTATTACATACTTCTCCAGATCTATGAAGGTGTTGTTTCCAAAGAAGAGTACTAACTATAGATGGCATTGTTTTGGCTTTGGTGCTAATGTCAAGAAAAACTTAAAAGGGTATATACATCTTTTATTGTCTGTATCATTTGTTGGTGATTGTGGCAAGTACATGGCATGCATGTTGCACAATGATGAGGATGTGATGACTATGTTTTTTATGTTCGCAGACATCTCTAAGCTCACATGCCTGGAGTTGTATATTACCACCGCAGACCAACCTACATAAACATGTGCACATCCACCACCAATTTTTGAAAACTCTTTCAATTTTGAGGGTTTGGAGGAATACCTCACTCAAGCAATGAACCTTGAATCTAGTTTTGAAGAACCCACCCCCCCCCCCCCATAATTTATTTGATTGCTATTTTATTATTGAATGATTTGTAGTACTCATATGTGTTTTTTCATTGTTGTGTTTTTCAGTTGTCGACATTTGTGTTTTTATGCCAAAAGTTTTAAGTATCCGTTGGAATCTTCAAGTGTTAGTAATTTTTTTCTTCATTTTGCCCTATTTGTTGTATTTAAGAGCCGAATTGACACCGAAAAGTTGTGTTAATTCCTTTGTGGACATCAAAACTATAGGAATGAAACATTATTTTATCAAAAATATCTTACACAAATAAGGATCTAAGTGTCCTAAGTTGCCCTCATGGATTCATATCTTCAAGTCATAGTAATTTTTTCTTATCTTTTGTGACTTGGTTCATGTGTTTGTGGGTCGAATGGAGACTCGAAAGTTGAATTAATTGCTTTATTGACATGAAAACTATGGGAATGAATCATTATTTCAAGCAAAACACCTGATACAAATAAAGATCTAAGTGCCCATAGTTGCCCTTATGGAATGTTCAACCCTTACTAATTTTTTTTCTTGTTTTTAGGCACTTGGTTCATGAACTTTTTTATCTCACTTATAGGTCCAATTTATTTCCCTTATCTACTCACGTCATGGAATCCAATGCTCCTAACCTTAACCCTAGGGCGTAAACCCTTAACCCCGAACCCTACACTTAAGACGAGATAGAGCCTCTTTTGTATGATGTTTCTTGTGTTCTTCTTTTTCTCTCACTCATGAATCCAATGTATTTTAGACCCTTATCTACACAAGTTAGAGAATCCAATGTATTTCAAACCTTTATCTACACACATAGGGGAAACCAATGTATTTCAGACCCTTATCTACTCTCATAAGAGAATCCAATTTATTTCATACCCTTATCTACACACGTTAGGGAATCTAATGTATTTCAGACCCTTATCTACTCATGTCATGGAATTCAATTTATTTTAGACCTTTATCTACTCACGTTAGGGATTCCAATGTATTTCAGACCCTTATGTACTCACGTTAGGGGATCCAATTTATTTTAGACCCTCATTTATTCACCCCAGGAAATCCAATGCTCCAAACCCTAACACTTACCCTGACCCTAGGTCACAATCCCTTAAACCTTACCCCTATATATAAACCTCATATCCACCTTTGTTGAACACATCGACATAACATTTTCTTGCTCTTTTACTTTCTTCTAAGTTTGCAAACACAAACCTTGTGTCACATTTGTTTCTCTGTTCTTTGTCTATTATACAATGTGCTTCCTCATCTACCAAATGTTTAGTGCACTATGATGGTGAAATCATCAAAACAGGTGAAGGGGATACTTTTCAAAGCCCTAACCCATTGATCTTTGAAACAAAGCGAGGCCTCACACTTGAGGCCTTGAAAACAAAATTCCACCAACGCCTTTGTCTTCAACCATTGAACCAAGTACACAATATTTCATTTCGATACCCACAAGTAATGGGGCATAGAATGCTGAAATTTACTGCAATCCAACTTGTTGACAACGAAGACGTGAAATGTATGATTTTAGTTATTTGCCAAATTGAGATTCTTTAATGTTGCAATTGTATGCAAACATCGAGTGCAATACAGTTCCTACCCTAAACCCTGAACCAATACCTTATCAACCACAATATTATCCTCAATCCCATTATTCACAATTATTAGATGCAACCCAAGACACTTTAGCTTTATCCCAAGAAGAACAAAATATATTTGAACCAAACACATCTTTTTTCACCTAACTTCTTTCTACACCATTTTCCACCAATTTTTTTTACTCACAACCATTGGATGCTACTGAGGATCATCTTCACACATACTTCAGTAAAGCCTTCCTCGTCAACCCAACCAAAGGTGCCTGAGTTCACAGCAAAGTCAAGCTTACCTAACAAAGAACTCAATCCCTTTAGTGAGGATGAAGACGAAGTTCTTCATAATCAACCCCAAGAGGAAGATGATGAGGAAGAAGCTCGACTTGCTTCACTAATCACAACTGTACCACCATGATTTACATCACCCCATATGCAAAATTTTGAAGAATCCTATTTTCAAGATTTTCAATACGGACATAACTTGGATCATGAAGAAGTCCAACATTTGGTGGGGACTCTCTTTAAAGGGATGCATTTCCTGACAAAATAAGACATACAAAATGTTTTGCAATAGTATCATGTGAGCAAAGGAGCTAACTATATGACATAACTATTGAACCCAACAAAGCTAATTTCCATTTGTAATGACGATAGTTGTGCTTAGAGGTGGAGGGCATCATACATCCTTTTCTCCAAATAGTGGGAAATAAGAAAGCTCTATGAACCCCACACATATTCAAATCATTCAGTTTCACAAGATTAGGCAAACCTATCGTATTTGTTGATTAGTAAAAACATCCATAACTTGATCAAAAACGATCCATCAACTTCAGTGCCAACCTTGATAGCACACATCAAAAGCATTGATGTATACACCACCATGTACCACAAAGTATTGTTGATCGTACCATGATCTACCAATATTATTGCAAGTTATGCAACAATTTCTTACTGGTATGGTGGTAGAGAAAGAGATAAGCCACAACAATGCTTGCATCTGGCCAAGTTTATACGAAAGTACTAAACAAAACCATCGAAGACGCATTTAGAAAGTCAAACACTCATAATCTTTCTAAGTTCGATCGACGCAACACATGATTCTTGGTCCAAGAGACAATAAACTCGAGAGAGTTTTGACCCTTTGTAGATTTTATGGTCAGGCTAGATGAAACATGGTGTAACTGTGGCAAATTCCAAAAGCTGCATATTCCTCATTCTCATGTTGTACTACTAAAAAAATAAGTTCTATTAACATCAGTTATTTGAAAACTAATGTCTTTAAGCACTTACAACATCGGTTTTAAAATAACTGATGTTAATAGCTCGATTTAGTGCGATTTTAACATCAGTTATTTTGAAACCGATGTTGTAAGTGCTTGACGACATCAGTTTTCAAATAACCGATGTTAGCAGCTAGATTTAGTGCGATTTTAACATCGGTTATTTTAAAACCGATGTCGTTTAAGCACTTACAACATCGGTTTTAAAATAACCGATGTTAATATAAACTCTTTTTCTTTAATTATTTATATATTTTTAAAAAAATCATATATTGAGTTATTAATTATATTTTAATTAAAAAATATAATAATTAACAAACAATAACAAATTCAAAAGGTAAGCATTTAAAAATTAAACTAAATTTTTAAAATAAATTCTGTAATTTTAATTTTATTATTTCATGATTATCATTTAAATATAACACATATTTATATTAATTATTGCATATTAGTTCATTTGAAAATAAAAAAAAAAAACTGTTTTTAATAGTAGAGTTTATCTTTTATAGAGTTTTTATAGAATGTTGGTAAAAACAATTATATCGTCAAACATTAAAATTTATTATTAATATATTTTATTTAATTATTATAAAAATAAAAAATTTATCACACAAAAACATTTATACAGACAATGTATATATAATTTATTATCAAAATGTCTAATAAATATTTAAAAAGTATATTTTATGAGATATTTATCACCATTCAATAAATAAATATTAAATCATCATTATATTTTAAAAGCTCTATAAACTTATATCTACGACTACTTTTACTTATGGATATAATTAACTGTAGATTAAGTATATATAATTTATTATTTTAAAAAATTATATTTTTTATTGATGTAAATATGTTTTAATTTTAATTTTAATATGCATAAATAATTACTAAGATTATTTATTAAATTTTTTATTTTATAGAAAAATATAAAATTTGTAACTTAGTTATAATATTTTTTATTTAAATAATTTATTTCAATGAAAAATAAATAAATTTTCCATAAAAACATTTTCAAAAACATATGCTAACTAATCCCTTTACATGAAGCCTCCTTTCATATTTTATATTTTATTTTTTATATGAATTAAAAAAAGGATAAGTTAAAGTTTGGTAAATCTCTAACGAGCTGCCGACTACTCGAGTCTCAGATCGCCTCCGAGGCTGAAGCAGCGACAGTTGCCGCTCTGAGCAGATTGAAGTGGCATTCCGATGACGAAGACGACGACGATGCAAAGCATGAAGCCAACACCGTTCAGGAGGTGAAGAAGGCGAAGCAGAAGAAACCAAAGAAGCCAAAGGTGACGGTGGCCGAAGCTGCTTCTAGAATCAACGTCGATGATCTCGAGGCGTTTCTTGCTGAGATTATCTTGAGTGTTTCATTTTCGTGATTGATCTGCTGTTATTGTGAATCGTTTGTTTGTTGTTCATTGAATGTGAGAGAGAGAAAAATGAATCGCGTTTGGGCAGGCTTCGTATGAATCGCAACAAGATATTATCCTGATGCGATTTGCTGACTACTTCAGTCGCACATTCTCGTCGGTGAGTGCAGCTTAATTCCCGTGGCTGAAGACGTTCAAAGAGTCCACAGTTGCGAAGATTGTTGATGTGAGTTGTTTCTATTCTTTTTTTTATTTTAATTTGGATTATGATTTGGAAAACAAAGTTGAACGATTTTGTGATGCGTGTGACATATGTAGTATGCTATAGAATTTTGAATTGCATGAGTGAGTTCTGATCTGATTGTTATTTTATACTGTTCATGAAAAAATGTTGCTGAATTATGTGCCTTCTGTAATTATTTTTCTAATGCAAAATGCTCTTTTTGTGCTCATTGTTGATGGTTTGGATGCTAGCTAGTGGTCCTTGCTCAGTGATTATTGTTAGTGTTTCTTATCATTTTGGATTTCCCTACAAATCCCTCTTTTGCATATATCTGAGGGTATTTACAAAATATCAACGGATTGGATCAATCATCGATCATATGAAGCACTTGGTTCCTTTGTGCTATGGTCATTGGACAACATTCTTGCAGACCTTGCCAGTCATCAGGGAGTTAAGAAGGCAATCCAGCAATCATCATTGAAATCTCTGGTACCCTTTGAAATCATACCATTATATGATGCACAATTTGGCGTAGTCTTTTTAAAGGTGTTGCATTTCTTAAAATTTAATGTGGACAAGTACATTCCTATATTATTTTTCTTTTGCTTTTTTTTATAATAATACATAAAGAAATTTTGCATTTTTGTTGATTTGTGTCTCCATATGGGCTAGTATCTGTATATGTGAGAGATGGTAAATAGTTTCCTCTGTGGATCAAGATAGCTGATGCCACCTAGTGAGTTAAAGCTTGGTTGTATGTGTTGTTCTAGCCTTGTAGTATGTCATTGATAATGAGAACTTTTTCTGAATGTTGATGTTTATTTTTAAGGAGTTTTTCATTTAATCTTTACTGTGGAATTTTATAGATGACTATAATTCAACTGAGTTTTTTTCTTAGTGGCTTAAGTCTTAACTAAGTTGTTCCATTCCCTGTTTAATATGAAATATAGAAATATTTGAAATAAAATGATCAATTCTCAAGTCTATCTTAGATCTTGAATTTTTTTCTTGTGGTCCCTTAGCTTTGTTAGCAATAGAGATGGACTAGCTTGTCAAACAATATGAGAATGGGTTATTATTTTATGTGTCCTATGAGACAATATGAGAATGCATTAGGATTTAAGGATGGCAAGGATATGCCATCAAGGCTGAGAGGGAAAAGTTTGGATGTGGGTTGTGCCTCCTTGGACAAATCTATTGCAGTCTAATCCTTAGCTTTGAGTGGTTGCGCATCTGATTTATGGACATGAAGCTAGATATCAAATTATCAATTATATCAATAAGGATAAACTTCTTGGTGTTCTATGATCAACTTAGCTCTTGGCTGACTCCTTTCAATCAAAATTGTATAATTTTTTTTCTACTTATTGTTGATTGCAACATGCCCCCCAAATTTGATTGAATACTAATAACTTTTTGAAATATCATTCCAAAAACTTATAATGTTAATTTAATGTTGTACATGTTTACATGAGCTATAGCATATAATTCAGCAAATATTTGATGAGAATATTGTATATCACTATGAAAGCATTAAATGCCCATAAAGGAGAGAGAGAAGATGATGCTATTTACACACGTGAGTGATCAAATGATTGCATGAATATTATTGTAGCTTACGTGAAGAAGTATTTATACAATGGAAGAGAAGGAAATGCAAAAGCTGGTTGTTATACCAGAAAAACAGAAAACGCTAACTTCTTGTAACTAATAACTAAAAATACTAACAGACTCATGCTACCCATTTACTTGATATGTGCTAAGAGCCCCCCTCAAGCTGGGAATGGATATTCATCATTCCCAGATTAGAACAGAGACCTTGAAACAAAGAGGGCAAGAGTGGCTTCGTAAAAATGTCAGCTAGCTGCAGTTGCGAGGAGATAGGAAGCAGTTTGAGGGATCCTTGATTCACCTTATCACGCACGATATGACAATCGATTTCTATATGTTTGGTTCGTTCATGGAAGACGGGATTACAAGCTATTTGAATGGCGGACTTATTATCACAGTAAAGGGTTGCAAGCTGAAGGAAGGAGACCCGAAAGTCTTTCAGAAGGTATGTGAGCCACTGAAGCTCACATGTTGTAGACGCCAAGGCCCGATATTCCGCCTCTGAGGAGCTTCTCGAAACAGTAGGTTGTTTCTTCGAACGCCAAGAAAAAAGGGATGAGCCGAGATATACCGAAAAGCCGGTGATGGAACGCCTTGTATCGCGGCAACCGGCCCAATCGGAGTCACTGAAAGCTTTGAGTTGCAGAGGGCCGTTGGCAGCGAGAAAGATGCCCGAACCAGGTGAGCCTTTGAGATATCGCAAGACACGAAATGTTGCTTGTGAGTGAGCTGAAGTAGGGTGAGCCATATATTGGCTGAGTTGTTGAACGGCATGAGTGATATCGGGACGAGTGTTGGTGAGGTAAATGAGTCTTCCAATCAACCGGCGATATGAGGAAGAAGAAGTTTCTGATAGAGGGGTGCCCATCGAGGCTGTTAATCGGGTGGAGTAGTCCATGGGAGTTGAAGCGGGTCGAGAGGCAAGCATGCCTGAGTCGAATAAGATATCCAATACATACTTACGTTGAGATAAGTGAATGCCCTGGTTATTGCGAGCAACTTCAAGACCGAGAAAGAACTTCAAGGTGCCAAGGTCCTTGATGCTGAAAGTTTGATCAAGGAGGTTTGTGATATGCGTGATGGTGTCGAGATTGTTACCTGCTATGATTATATCATCAACGTAAACAAGAACAGCTATGGTATCACTGTTATTGAAGTGTAGAAAAAGAGAATGGTCTGCTGCAGATTGGCGGAAGCCGTGAGAGATGAGGAAAGAAGAGAGTCGTGTGAACCATTGACGGCTAGCTTGTTTCAAACCATATAATGAACGTTGAAGTCGGCAAACTAGATTGTGATCATGCACATGAAGACCTTGGGGAAGAGTCATGTATACCTCTTCGTCAAGGTCGCCGTGAAGAAATGCGTTATTGACGTCGAGTTGCCGGAGATGCCAATTGTGAAGGGCAGCAAGAGCGAGAAGCAATCTCACAGTGGTGAGCTTAGCCACGGGAGAAAATGTATCAAGAAAGTCCAATCCTTCTAGTTGTGTGTATCCTTTGGCTACGAGACGCGCCTTGTATCGTTCAACAGTACCTTCTGCTTTATATTTGATCTTATATACCCATCGACATCCGATAGCTGTCTTGTGTGGTGGTAGTGGTGTAAGGGTCCATGTTTGATTCTGTTGAAGAGCTTGTATTTCGCCTGCATAGCCTTAATCCAACAGTCAAATTGGGAAGCATCATCATAAGATTTGGGTTCAGTGTTTACCGATATTGACATCACGAAGTGTCTATGGGAAGGTGAAAGCCGGGAGTAGGATAAGACAGATTATAGAGGATACCTAACTCCACGCGTATTGGTATCAACTTGTGAAGTGAGTGCATGGTGGTAATCTTGGAGATAAGTGGGTGCCTTTTTGAGTCTCGTGGAACGTCGTAGAGAAGGGGAAGGTATATGTGAGGATGAGGGATTGTCATTGGGTGGAATGGGATGTTCAAAGCTGTCGGGATTATTGGAGAAAGGGAGAGGTGATATAGAAGTAGGAGGGGTGGATGATTCTGGACTATCAGGGAAGAGAGGAAAGTGGTCTTCATAGAAGACAATGTTACGGGATGTGGTTATGCTATGGGAATGGAGATCATAGACTAAATACCCTTTGGTGTTTGGTTTGAAACCTATGAAGATGCATGGGTGGGCACGGTGGTCGAGCTTTTGTCTGTGAGATTTGAGAGTGCTTATGTAGCATAGGCAACCAAAAACCTGAAGGTTCGAGATATCACAGGGGCGTGTGTATAGCTGTTCATAGGGAGATTTGTTATGGAGGAAAGGAGTAGGGATGCAGTTGATCAAATATGTTGCATGAAGTAATGCAAAACACAAAAAATTAAGGGGAAGATTTGCTTGAAATAATAGAGATCGAGTAACATGCAAGAGGTGTTGGTGCTTTCGTTCAACGATGCCGTTTTGCTCAGGGGTCTCTATACAAGTAGTTTGATGTATGATTCCCCTTTGAGCATAAAAATCATTCATAAGAAATTCAGCACCATTATCACTACGTATGATTTTAATGGTTTTATTAAATTGCGTTTGAACATATGTAACGAAGGTGATAATGAGTTTTCGAGCCTCAGCTTTTGTTTGCATTAGGTAAATCCATGTAAAGCGAGAATGATCGTCCACAATGGTTAAAAAATAACGATGCCCATGCATAGAAACCTTTGAACAGGATCCCCATATATCTATATGTATGAGATAAAAAATGATTAATTCATGTGAAGTGCTTGATGAAAAGGATGATCGTTTATGCTTTGCATAGTGACACGTAGTACATACAAAGTTCTTATTGTTATTATGCAAAGAGGGATAATAAGCTTGTATGACTTGCAGCCTTTCTATAGAGGGATGACCCATACAAAAATGCCATAAATCTATAGGGATGACATTACATTTTGGGTGGATAATGGTGGAGCATATGGTTCGCGAGTGTGATGGTTTTAAGATGAACTGATAAAGCCCATGACTCACTTCAACTGTACCAATCTTCGCTTTGGTGTTGGTATCCTGCAAAACACAAGTATTAAAGGAGAAGATTAATTCATAGCTGTTTGTGGAAATAAGTTTGAATATGGATATGAGATTAAAGCTAAAGGAAGGTATGTATAGAACATCGTTCAATATAATGGAAGGGGTGAGGTGTACTGTTCCTAAGTGAGTAGCATGAACTTCGTGTCCATTTGGTAACTTAACCATAATGGGATTAACTTGATGATATGAGTGAAAGTTGGCCAAAGAAGAGGAGACGTGGTCAATGGCTCCTGAATCTAATATCCAGGAGATAGAGTCTGTGGTTTTGAGAGAAAGAATTGTACCTGGTGAGGTGTTAGTGGTGCACGAAGATATGGACGCAACCTGGGATTGGGTAGGGATTGAGCTTCCTGAAGATGGCTATTGTATTAAGGCGAGCAAAGCTTGATACTGCTCAGGTGAAAAACGAACCAAATCATGAGACTCTTGTCGTTGCATTTGATCACTCGTAACTTTTCCTTCTACAATGTTATTTACTACTTTGCTGTTGCCAAACTTGTATCCTGGAGGGTAGCCGTGCTTCTTATAACACACATCAATGGTGTGTCCTATTTTCCCACAATGGGTACACGTTTTCCCGTTTCTGTTGTAGGTTTTGCTTCTTCCTTCATAGCTTGTGGATACACCATGTTTCTTGTAACAAACGCTTTCGGTGTGACCAATTCGTCCGCAGAATTCACAAGTAATCTTGACGGCATTAATGGAAACGTTTTCTTTTGATTCAAGATTGAGATTTGAAAAGGAATTGATAGCTGACGTTCTTGTTGGGCTACACAGGAGAAGGTCTTTGGTATGGTGGGCATGGGTTCCATGAGCAACACGTGAGATCTCACATTGTTGTACTGCTCGTTTAATCCTCATAGGAATTGCATGGCTCGGTCTTCTAATTTCCGTTGGGCAATGATGGTGAGGACTGAGCATGTACACTTGATGGTGCAAGAACAAGTGGGGTCAGGTCTGAAGTTCTCAATTTCATCCCATATGATACGAAGCTTTGTGAAGTACTCCGTGACGGAAAGGGTTCCTTGTTTCATTGATGAAGCTTCTTGTTGAAGATCAGAGATTCTCAAGAGGTCTCCTTGCGCATATCGTGACTTCAGGTCATTCCATATTTCCTTAGCTTTGTTCATCCACAAGATGCTCTGCCTGATCGCGACCAATACTGAATGCACTATCCACGATACTACCATATTATTGCAGCGACTCCACACACTGTAGGTTCTATCAGTTCTCAGAGGTTCTGGTGCGTTCCCATTTATGAACTCTACTTTATTCTTGGTGCTTAGTGTTGTGACCATGGACCTACTCCATGAGTGATAGTTGCTTGAATCTAAAACTGGTGATACGAGGACCACTGTTGGGTTCTCGCTTGGATGGAGATAGAGGTAACTCTCTATATTTGGTGTTGATTCGTTCATAGTGAGTAATGTGAAGAGAAAGAAGAAATAAAGCTTGAGTATGAATCCGCAGCAGAGCTCTTTATGAAAAGAGCTCTGATACCATGTGAAAGCATTAAATGCTCATAAAGGAGAGAGAGAAGATGACGCTGTTTACAATCACTCAATGTCTCCGCTACCTCACCCTGCCTCGACCTCAACTAGTACTCCTCGCCGTTACATACTTTTATTTTCATGAGAATATATGTGAGTAATTATTTTCTAACTCCACCGTAATTTTTATTTTTACTTTTATTTTCATTTATTATTTTAAAATTTTAAAAATATTTCTAGGAATGTTAAAAGTTAATCAAATTTATTTTTATATATGTCAAAGAATAATATTCTTGGCTGTAATATTGTTGGAGATATGATTTCTTGAAATGTAAGATAATTTTGTGAAACAAATATTCCCTGAAAAATTTGAGTTTTTTTGTTGCTTAATTAGTTAGAAGACTTGCTTGGTGATGTGGGGAATATTGTTGAGATGGAAGCAAACGTGTAAATTATTGATCCAAATTTAGTGGCAATAATATAGGTTCTCTGTAAATACATAAAAAATTGAAGATGACCATTGGAAATTGGACGTTTGGCTGGTGCATGGTGAAGAAGGAAAAGATGAATTACTATATTTTTAATTTTTTTAAAGAATAACAGTGGCAGTTATAAATTATCGGTATGTGCAAAAAGAAAATTGCCAAAAATTTAATTAAACTCGTTACATTAATTGAACTGGAAGGGAATGCAATGGCTTTTGAAAATAATAAGACTTAATTGAACAATTTTAAAAAGTAATGGGACGAAATTAAATAGTAATTAAGCCTTTTTTATTAGTGTAAAAAATCATATCGAGTTTTTTTTATATATAACTACTTAATTATAAGGATGATAGCCTCTAATTTACTCATCGTATTGCTTTATGTTTAGATGGAAGGATTTGGAGTGGGAAAATGCATTTTTTAAACAGAAAATAGGGAGCTTTATTTTTTTTCTTTTGATTAATTATATTTAATTGAAACTTTTTAAAAATATATGGGATAATTAAGCTAAAGAGAAATTATCATATAATATCACATAAATTCAAGAAATAGATCAACAATATAATAAATAAAATAAACTTCTAACTTGTATAATTAATCAAATATCTTATTAACTAGTAAAATTTTGATGTAATCTTTCATTATTCCCCCTGCATTTGTATAACTATCTTCATCTTTGTAAAGCACATCCATCATGCGCGCAAGGTTGACAACACGCATAAGAAATTTCATTGGTACTTGAGTAGGATTAAGACAAGCTGCATTAATGTCCTTCCAAGCACTCTCAACCAACTTTAGTAGTTCTTCAATGGTATCTTGCCTTGAGGTATTATGTTGCTTCATATAGCAATCAAGGCTTGAAACCACATGTCCTCTTTCTTGTTCATACTGCATAAATATGGTAGAAGAAAATTAACATGAATCCTAATATGGTATATAATTACTATTTGATCTTGTTAATGGTATTAATTAGCAAAATTACTATTTGATCTTTTTCTCCCATCTTTCTAAAATTTTAGGAATGACTCACTTTTTTAATATATGGTAAATTAAACAGGCTTAAATATGATTTTGTTTCCTATAACTTACCACTTTTTTTATTTTTGATCTTTGTAAGTTTTTTTTTTTAATTTTAGTCCATATAAGTTGGTATTTTTTTCATTTTGGTTCCGGTAAATTTTTTTTTTCATTTTTAATCATTGTAAGTTTGTATTTTTTCAATCTTAATCTCTTTAAGAATTTTGTTTTTTTTACTTATATATAGTCCGCATAAGTCATTTAAAAAAAATACCATTTCTAGAGATTAAAAATAAACAAAATATCTTGCAAGGATCAAATTTGAAAAAGTACAAACTTCAAGAAGTAAAAATAAATAAATTTTTTTACAGAAACCAAAAACATATTTTAAGCCATTTAAATGTGTTTCATCTATGTTTTAAAACAAAATGCATCTGTGTTCCACACGTAACCTAGCTAGTAGCTTAAGTGTTTGGATAAGAGCAATGTTATTATTACTTCTTTTCAATACATTTTTATGATTAGGTGTGTGTTACAAGATTCCCATTAAAAACTTTAACCCACGCTCTTTTTAGTGAAATCCATATAATTAAAATTCACCTAAATTATTAAATGCATTGAAAGAAAGAAAAAAAAAACAATTGGTGTCTAGTATGTACCTCACTTCCAACAATGTCATCCATGAGCCTAGAAATAATTGAAGCCGCTGCAACAATTTTTGGGTCACTTGTCGCCCATATGAGAACCTCCTCTGTTGTGTCTTCCATTCCAAGGAAAGATACAATTGTCAGCATAGCAAAACCACATGACATAGTCGCAACTTGCATGTACTCCTCCATTGTTGGTGTGTGGTTGCAATGAAACCATCTTGCTTCGGTAATGTATGCTTGGACTAGTCTTTTTATCTAAAATTAAAATACAAATCTATGATATTGAGAAGTTTGTTCCATACTTTTGATTAGTTATAAGAAGATTTTGCTACACAAGTGTATCGCAAATGATTTATTTAGGAATAGGTGACAATTATGATTTGGGTTTAAAGGCTTTAATTTCAAGTCATAATAATAGCTAATTTTTAATGGGACAAAGAATATAGATTTTTTTTCCTGACTAGTCAAAAGATTTTATTAGGGAATATGTATTCTCTGCAATCCAAAACGACAAGTTAGTTGTAATTGGCAAAACATGCATTTTCTGATTTTCATTCAATAGCTCAAATTGAGCCATATACAGTTTATTCACATTCAGTTTATTGAGTCTGATTCTTTGTGTGGAGATTGGACAACGCACGTTTTTAGCAATTACACTATTTGCAACTGTAGTGAATTTGAAATCTCCTATGAACTAGAGGAAGAGAAACTATTTTTGATGCACCTTTAATTGTAAAGAAAATGGATCTTTGGCTTCCCAAAATTCAAAACCACCAATTAGAAAATAAAGAAATATACTTTACATTTCAAATGCAATATATAGTGACAAAAAAAAAAGTAATGATATTGAGTATAAATTTTTCTTAATTTGTTAGTACAAGTTAAAAGAAAACAACAAAATTATAGCTAACAAATGAAAAAAACAAACTTAGCCATACTTCATTTTTAGCATACTTGACGAAGTGTGTTTTTCCTTGCTTTCTCATTTCTTGCTCTGTTTCTTCAAAGACATCTAAAAGTGCCGAATAGCATAATTTCATGTATTCTGGGAGATCAACCAATGAGCAAATATCCCACCTGCTAGTCATTAATTACAAAGTTGACTTTAATTTTATTTGAAGAATTAGATTGAAAATATACTAGTATATGTCATTTTGATGTGCCTAACCTCTCAATTGCATCGGTGAAAATCTCTAGCTCATCAATGGTTCCATAGGAATCATACACATCATCAATGATGGATGATATGGCAATTACTTTCATCATTATTCTTCTAGCAAGAGAATATTGTGGCTCAATGTAGACCCCTAAAATCCAAAAGCAACATTCTACAATCCTATCCCGCACAAAAGGAAATTTTGTTGAGACATTCAAATCTTTAACCCACCACCTGAACACAAAATCCAAAGTTAATTTGTCAAAATGGGTCTTAGACTTGGATTTATTTATTACCTTTTCATTTAATAAAAAGTTATATTATTTTGGAGGAAAATATTACTTGGTCATACTACTGACTTCTATTTGATGTAGCTTTTGCAACATATTAAAATCTAGTTTTGCAAAGGTTAACAAACTTTCATTATGTGAGGGATCTTCTTGGTAGAAAGACATATAATATCTTGTCTCCAATCTAGGCATTCCCTTGCGAAGTGATTGCCCTAAGCTATGTTTCACTTGTGCAGCAAGGAAATGGCTTAATTGGGTGGTTGGTGACTTAGTTAACTGGGTGAGAGTGAAATCATGTACTTCTTCAAGTATCTCTTCTCCATGAAATCTTAGTTGGGCTGCTTCATACAAGCTCAACATTCCTTGTATATCATTTGCTAGCCTTTCATTGAACTTTCCAGTTTGGTCCTTGAATTTGAAAAATACACCTGTTAAATTGATAATAAAAAAACGTGTTAGATTCCAAGGTATATATTTAATTACATAATGATTACACGTGGTTGCTATCCCACAAATAATTCAAAGCGCATTTAAAATCAAACAATTCGTACAGGTGGGTTTAGCTCTCTGTATAAACCCAGCTGCAACAAAAACATATGTTTCGAATCAAATAATAGTTTCATTTAGTTTAAAAGAGACTAAGCCCTATTTATGTCAAATTCGATTTTACGTTGTTAGGAAAATTCAAAATTGAGAAACTTGAGCCACCCTAACCCAAGTTATGATAGATCTTCATTTCTTGTCTTGTTTTTTTTTTTTATAAAAAAATCTATTTAAAAAATGTAAATATATACCCTACCTAATGGTATGTTTCAAACTAACTTGATTTTGATTGAGTTGTTTTTGTTTAGGTTGTGAAAAAAAAAGAAAAAAAAAACAACTTCGAATTAAATCAAAATTTCCAAATTGTTTTGGACTTATTTTTCTTCTAAAGTTGACTAAACAACACTCCTAGATAAAAACAATGACATACTAGCTTGATGTAATGAAATGTCCGTAATACCTATGTAGTGGAAAGTGTCACAAATGAGGAATTTGTGATCATCATGTTATAATATATTTTTGTTAGTTGAAACTAAAATTAAATTTGGTGTAATCCTCAAAGACATACCTGATGAAATGCGATATCCATGTTGTCTAAGCAATCGAAAAAGTAAAGCCACGTGATGAAGATCATTATCATGACTTATGATATTATTGTCCTTTGTTGAAATGTCATAAATTTGATGCAATGCTCGATCAATTTCGTGTTCAAAATGGTAAGAAACACCCAAACGCTGTATCGAGTCGATAAAGTTTAATTTAAAAGAGAAATTGTTATCAATAGGAGATACAATCATCTTCCTCACGTCTTCTTTTAATTGTTGAACTTGTTTGATGTCGCTATCACCTTCCTACAAATAGTTATAAAAAGTCTAGTGTAAATAATATTTTGTTGATTTTGACAAAAGTCAATAATCAAGTCAGGATATAAAAATTTAGCTTAAATTTGAGTTACTTTTGCTTTAGTTTTCCAAATTTAAATTTATTTTCTGTAGTCCCTCAATTTCAAGCACTTTTTAGTTCCTCTCCATAAAAAAATATATATATTCTCATGCATATTGATTTTAGGGTGACAAAGATGTTAATTTTTTGAGTAAATTACAGTAACTCCGCTTGAAATTACACAAATTCTTTGTTATTTTTTTATCATTACAGCAACCCCTTATACGAATGCAAGGTATGATGTTTTTCAAACAATTAAAGGGTTAATATAAGTATGGAAAGAGTGTCAATGTAATGTTCTTCAATCAATTAGGGGGTTTAGTATAGATGTAAAAAACAAGGGATATTATGTATATCTTTAAAAAGAAAACCTCAAACGATGTTATTGTAATTTACTTTTTTTAGAGACTAAAATTAAAGAGCATGTTTTCAAATTAATGAACTAAAAAGTAATTTAAATTGGAGGACAAAAATAAAAAATAATTTAAATTTAAGGGAACAAAAGTATATTTAAATGAATATTTCTTATGATAAATATATTATCATGAAATTTTTCTTGCCAAAAATTTGATTCATAACTAGTAAAGTTATTCCAAAATAAATGTTAAACACATGTCAATCTGACATTAAGTAAGTGAAACTAAATCTAAAAGGCAAGATTAGAAATAGATGGATATGCACTTGCCGCAGAACTAGGATCATAGGAAAGGAAATAATCCCCCCATATGGTAGGATGAAAAGTTGCAGTGTGTCGAGTGATGTTCGAGTTGGGTTTGGCATCCAGGGCGAAAACCGGAAGTGATGATGATGATACATTAGACATGGTTTGGCTTTCGGGTATTTTGTATTGTATGGGTTAAAGGGAGAAATTAAGGTTGATTTGGATGGTGTAGTAGTGTAGCTTTGCTTCGAATATTCAAGGACCCAACTCAATTAATTTATAGCTAGGGAGCTAAAGAGATATAATGGTCATCACTCACCAGTCAAGCTTTACGTAGGCGTAAAGTGAATTTTAAAAATAATACATTCTAAGTTAATAAAATTGATTTATTAAATTTATTATATGATTTTATTTAAAAGTTATCTTTCAAATTATGTGAAATATAAATCTCTTTTATAGAATTTTTGTAATTAATCTCGTTTAATATTTTTATTTGTTAATAAAATTAATTTAGTTAATTTTTCTTCAAACATCATTTATTTATAAGATAAGATTAATTTTTCTTCAAACATCATTTATTTATAAGATAAGATTTTATTAATTTTGGTTTTGAAAATCTTCTTCCAGATATATTGTAATTAGATGTTGAGGGCAATTTCAATTCCTATCAAGAAGACATTGACGTCCAGGAGAACCCTGATGCCTTGGAAATAATTGAATAAGTAATTATACTTGAATGGAACTTCTTACGGTTCATACTTGAATGGAACTTCTCTTGGTAGGCCTTTGGTGCCAGTTCCAACATGTTATTGACGCTTTATTAGATAGTATAAGTAGTGTCATCCCGTTCTACTACTATTACGGCAAAAAAAATTAAAAATGCATTTTGCAATATTTTTACATAGTTTTCAACGAAGTTATTTGAATCGTAAGATTTTCTTTTTCTGACTTTTCAACAGCTGTTTTCTTGTAACCAATGCTAGCTGATAGTGACACTTGCGATCTATATAATAATGGTTTTCCTTTTCTTTGTTTTTTTCTCCCTTTCGTCTTGTTCACAACATAATGCCGCAAGCAAACATCATATAGCCTAATTGACTCCAAGTTGAATAAGATCCAATTTTATTATGAGTAAATTATTAAATTAGTTGCTTACATTTGGAGCAGTGTTGATTTGGTTTCTAAGATTTAAAAAATGTTAAAATGATCATCGACTTTATATTTTGTTTGTCACGTTAGTACCTGTCGTTAGTAGTCTCTTAAAACAGTTAATAAATGTGTAATGTGGCACGTTAAGTGTCACCTGAACGCATACGTGAAATTTTCACATCAGTTTCTTTTACTTGTCACGTAAAGAGGGATTAAATTGACATTAAAGGGACTAAAATGACATAATTTAAGTGATTATCTTTTTCCCCAAAATGTTAAAATCGCTACTTTAATATTCACGCTTTCATTCTATTTTTCCTCTTACTCATACTATCATCCTAACTTCAATTCTCTTTGCAGAATCTACAGTCTCAACCTTAGACCAAAGTCTGGTATTGGTTCTATTCTACCTATTTCAGTTGCACCAACATCAATGTCTTCATCAATCCACGAAAAGAAATTACATCGATCTGCATCTTGCTGCACAACACAAAATACCCATGTTCAATCTTGCACAAAAATTATAATACAAAAAATACCATTAACATTACTTACTTGTGGTAATGGACAAACATAAAACAGTCTCTCATTATTCCTTGTCGTCCTTGTTATTCGAATGGTAGCTCTTCCACGACAATAGCAAAGACGGTTTGAGGTGGCATTCCCCCTTGTGCTTGAATTAGGAGACATGGTAGACCATAAAATAATAGAAGAAGAACTACAAAGATGGAGAAAGATGAATAGGAGAAGAATAAGAATTGGATGAGACTACTAAATTATGTAGTCCCTTTAATTTAACATTTTGGGGAAAAAGATAATCACCTAAATTATGTCATTTTAGTTCCTTTAATGTCAATTTAGTCACTCCTTACGTGACAAGTAGAAAAAACTGATGTGGAAGTTTCACATGTGCATCCAGGTGGCACTTAACGTGCTACATCACACATTTACCAACGGTGTTAGAAGACTACTAACGACAGAGACTAACATGACAAACAGAATGTAAAGTCGATGATCATTTTGATATTTTTTAAATCTCAGGGATCAAATTGACAACGCCTCCAAAAGTGAGGGACTAATTTGGTACTTTACTCATTTTATTATGAATTTCTGAACATATTTTTTTAAGGTTATCTTATCCCTTCCTTCTTTGAGCCAAAAATAGGTATGATTGAAGTACCGGATAGGATCAGAGGTCTAACTAGGATATCACTTATTGGTTTTAAAAAATTAAAAAATATATAATATATCTCATAAAATATGATCAATTCATATTTTTATATTTCAAAATTAAATTTATTATCATAATCAAACTATAAATATTATATAATCATTTATTATTATAAATTATTTTGTAAACATTATCGTTAAATAATTAAAAAAATTCTTATTTTTATTTAATCTCGATAAATAAGTATGATAAAAATATATAAAATATATAAATATTACATTAAATCATAATCAATACCATAATAATTAGTTATTATATAGTGTTATCAAGCTAAATGATTATATCATTTAATTGCATTATATTCTTTTTAGATCTCGATGCTTATGAATCTTTGTTGGTAGATGTGATGCTTACGAATCTCATTTATATTATATTAAATTTAAATTTATCTAATAGTTAAACTAAAAGTTGTTATTGAATAATTCAGTCAATAAATTTTCATAAATTTTTAGATCATTTAAACTTAATATATACAAAGTTAATTTTGGAATAAAATGATCTTTACCTCCCTCTCTCTCATGTATGATTATGTATACGATTCAGATTTTTTTCTTATACTCTCGTATAAATTTAACTTTCTAAAAAAAAAAGGACAAGTTTACATTAGTCCAGCCATATATATTTGATATCAAATAATTTATTTGGATTGTAAGAGTTTGTTTTTCTCACTTGGGTACGAGGTTTCCACAACTATTTTCTTATCACCTATGCAAACCGACAATTTCTTATTCACCGTTAGATAGAAGGTCTTTTTTCTTTGTTTTTCTCCATTTCCTATCGTCCACACAAGATAATGTTGCATGATATTTTGATGCGTAATTCAGTTTTGGCGTAGACCACTATATTTTATAACGTGCTTAATAATAGTGGATGAACTTTCACTTTACAATTTTAACTCTTGGCCACACGTTCGGATAAATCATTCAACACATGAAGCACATGCCTTTCCGTACTGATTAGTTTTGTTTTGGAAGACATGACGGTGGATATTCATTTAATTACACTCTAATTTATGTTCTTTTTAAATATTTTTTTGTGAGAGTGGAAATAATTAGATGATATATTAATAAAAAATTATTTTTTTACTATGTATATTTTAAGACGGTTATAGAATTTTTTTTTTAAATATCACGTGGTGATAATTTTACAATTATGAAAAATGAAATTTTTTATGACACACATTTTAATAGATTTTATCAAATCGTCTTAAAATATATTATAATTAGAACAAACAAAAATGACGATTATTTTATGTGTAAAAACCCCACCTGTGAGCCCTCGAGCAACATCGGTCCTTCTTCCTAGAAGCCCAAGCGCTTCGAGATCAAGAAGTGGAACACCGTTACTCTTCTGAATATTTTTTAAATTAACTATACTTCCCTTACAGGCTTTAGTATTTGATTCAAAACCATTGTTTGAACACATTAAGTTATAATCTTGAAGGAACACAGCTTTTTTATCCTCCGATTCTCCCTATCCTTTTTTTTTTTGTTCCAGATTGTGCTGTTATGTGTGTGTACAAGTGCATCCAGCATCCAGCATCCAGCATCCTCTGGTCCCCTTCATTACACGCCTATATATGGATTTTTATTTGACCTTTTTCGCTTAGTAATCAAATGGCATATATGTGGAACATGGTGCATATATCTATAATTTATTGTTGTCGGTTAGTGCCCGGCCGTGCCCAAATTTCAACGGACAATGTGAGTTGTCTGATAATAGATGGTGCATATATCAATGTTATAATTTATTGTTGTCCGTTAGTGCCCGGCCGTGCCCAAATTTCAACTTTATATTAGATCTTATCTCAATTTTATATTTCCCTTCTTGTAATTACTCATTGGTGTATATTAGTTTAGGTGTTTAACATGTGTACTGATCAGCTAATAGCATTTTGGATTAGAACATTTAAGAAAAAGTATTTTTTAATATGATAAAGACCAAGCTTATGAAGTAACCTAAGCCACACATCTGAAACTATAAGCATGGGAACTTATATTTTTGTGGTTGAATCTAGAGATTTAGGATTAAACTATCAACGTTACGGAACTAACTAAATGTCCCTTAGCTTTCAATTATTGTCCGTGTGTCACGGAAGGTAATTAATTAAATGGTTGGTTGTAATTAGACATTAATTTATACCTATATATATATATATATATATATATATATATATATAATTTTTAGTAATGTTAAAGTAGTAATAATAATTAATCTTTTTTAATTATGCAGATTAAAATTGATCAATTAATCAAAATTAAATAACTATTCACTAATCATTCTTTATTTATTATATAATTTTACCTTTAAATCATTTCATAAATTTTAAATTATTCTTTTAACTTATATTAATTTTTCATTTATATTATTAGTTTTTTTTATTCTTTCATTTTTTATTAACTATATTTAATTTTATTGCTTTAGGTATGAAAAAAGAAGCTTAAAATGATTTAACTTTTGTTGGAAACATTTATAAACCATAGCATAGACATCAAACTATAAGATTTTATGATGTGGACATCAAAGTCCAAGCCCATGACAACCACCAGACCCAGACTCATGACCAGATGGAAGCCCAAGACCTAATACAAGGCATAGGAGGACCCATGACAAAAGCAAGAGCGATAAAGGCCCAAGAAGCTTTGGAGCATATGGTGACTATTCTAAGGTCAGTTCAAATGCAGGGAGAGGCCCAACACTTGGAGGCCCACAAGGGATAGTTGCTAGTCCTATGTGTTGAATGCTTGGAATGAAGGCCCATTTACAGACTTTGGGATTTTATATTTCTCTTATTTTGTTGAGAACTAATTTGTATAAAACCTTTTGGAACTAAATGAAGAGGACAATTGTGGTTTTTGTCAAAAGTGTGAGTATTGTCTCAGTTAGGGTTCTTCCTTGAATCAACTGATCTTATCAGGAATTCACCCAATTCCTGTGGCGATCCTCTAGGCTTATAAAACCTCGTTGTTTGTGGTGCCTATTCGATTTTCTATTTTCCACGTTTTTCTGTTCGTTTATGCATTTTAGCGTTCTTCAGCTTGTGCCTTCAGCCTGATTTTCTCAGGTTCATTCTGCACGTCTTATGAGTCTGTTTCTGTTGTTTCTTGACTCAAATCCGAGATCTGTACACTGAGATACGATCGAAAATTAAAACTCATTTTGGGTTGTTGTTGGTGCTCGAATTTCATCTTAGAAGATCCAATTTGAACCAAGCACTTGGTTTTCCTATCATTTTAGGTGCATGGGTCTCTCTGGAGCTTGTATCACCACATATGGAGCATTTCATGCAATCTTGGTGCACTGCTTTGTCAATGTAAGTTGTACCACTTATGTGTTTTATATAGTAATGACTTCCACAATGGGCACATAACAAATATATTTGGTTTTGTTTAGTTTGCTGTTATAAGAAAATGTTTTGAAATTCATAGATTGAGTGGCCATTTGACAAAATTGTTGCAGCTACATTTCTTCTTGTTTGAACTATTCCTCTGATTTAAGCAATTCTATAAGAAGTGAAATGAGTTTTCCGTCCTCTTTAATGACCGTCTTGTTGTCATCGTGAATTGAAAGATTAACAAGAGTTGTGATCAAGTCCTCTGCAAAGACCCTCTTTTTGTTTGGAGAGAGAGAGTCATAGCTTGTAAAGTAATGTATGCAAAGAGAGCCTGTGACCCTGGGTTAGTTGTTTGTCGTCAATGTCCCAAACGAGGTTTGGTAGTTCTAGTCCGTGGTCATTACAACACTGTGAAATCATGTTTTGGAGCACGTAATTAGGGGTGAGGATGGAGTGTGAGAGGACTTCCTGAGTCTGAGGGCATATTTTGTGGACCTCATTTAGCCACCAATGATTGAATGGCCAATCAAAAGTTTGCACCATTAACCAACATACACTAATCTAGCAGTACAAATGTACAATGACAACCAAGTAACAACACAATGTCAATAATCTTTTAGGCAATAATTAAAACCACATCCTATAACAACTACTACTTCTCAATCTTCATTCTCCAAACAAGAACCATTCACAAAAAGTTCCACAAACCGAGCTATATGGTCTATTTTATGTGGATTAAAACCATATACACTCATTGTTGCACTATAAGATTCATTTTGTTGAGAAGACAAGGGTGCATTTGGAATCATAATGAATCATAAAAGATAGAATTTAGAATAGTCTAATGTTCACCCATTCAAATTAGCATGTATGCTTTGCATTGAGCTTTGATAAAGAATAGTTGTATGATTTTTTTTAGGGATTATGCTACTTTTCTAAAAATCTATCCAATTGTCGTAGAAGTTTAGACATTTTCTTTTTAATTTCAAAACTACTGTTTCTAAATAAAAGCTTAAACATATAACTCCTAACTCAAAATTATAAATGGCAAAAGCTTGCATAAATGATGAATGCTTGTTTTCATATATTGTTAACAGTCTGTTCAATACACTCAGCTGGACAATGCCTGAATTTGTAAACATAAGTGTTTTATTTTGTTAATAGCCTGTTCAATGTTTAACAATTTATTTTGGTTGTAGGTACAAGTTTTTGACTCAAGCTTAGGAAACTGAGTCTTCTTTTATAACCAGTGTACTTGGGTCGCCAATTTTGCACACCATAGCACTTCAATTGTCACACTCCTTGCTGTTGTTAGTGACCATCTTTCGAGGTATGTATTTGTCTATCCCACTCCTGTGCTTATTACATGCTTGTTGATATATGACTATTATTTTATATAAGAAATTATGTGAGTTGCGAGTGAACCTTAGTTTCTCGTTTGAGATTCAATACAACGATTAATATGGACAATTTGCATTAATTGATGTATTGAATCTTGAATTGTCTGTTTGGATAGTTTGGGAAGACTTATTTTTTATAGTAGATTCATACGTATAGGTTAATTGTCTTTCGTTAAATTTGACGATATTTCGGTATAGTTCATTTCACTTTGTTCTTCGAATGCATAGTTGAATGTGGTGGATGATGACATGCCATTGCTTTCATCTTGTGTACTTAGAGACCAATGCGAAATGTTGCCGAAATTTCATGAAATTTAACAAAAGATAATTAACCTTTATGCATAAATCTACTATAAAAAAATGTCTTCCTAAATGGGATAGGGTCACACCTTTAATGGAAAAAAAATGACGTTTTCATCCATGTTGGATAACTTAATGAAGTGTCACAGCAAAAGGGAAACATGAATCAAAGTTGGATGAAAGTATCAGTCATTAGTGACAAGTATAAGAATGGGGTTGAACAATTCCTGCAATTTATTGAACATAATGCACCATCTTCGTGTGGGAAATTTTTTTGTCCCTATGTTAAATTTGAAAATGGGAGACACCAGTAGGTAAATGACATAAGATTACGTCTTATATGTGACAAAATCATTCCGAATTACACAAAATGGATAATGGTTTGAAGAAAAATAAAAATGATGTTTTATTTATTAATTTAATAGGGAGTAAAATAGAGTTCCTATTTATAAAATGATAAAATAAAAAATAGAGTAAATAATAGGCTAAGAGTACTGTAGATATAAATAGACATATTATGTCAGTTTTTACATTTACAATACATCTCTACACTTTCTCTTCCTCTCAAATTCGTTTTCCCTCCTCCCTCTCCCAAAATCCTCTCTTTTTTCCATATACATCCAAATTTTTGACAATAAACCTATGATCTTGGACTCGTTAACCATTGGATCATCATAAAATTTAAACACCAGATTTGGAACTCATTTCTACACAAAACCACTATTGGGATTTGTAAATTAATGCCTACGGTGAGAGAAATGTCATTTGCATGTAGCTCTCATTTTTACATATACACCCAAACCTGTCCCAGTAAAACTATGATCTCGTACTTGTTAACCATTGGATCACTGTGAAATTTTAACTTTGCATTTGAAATTCATTTTGGCTCTTCTGCATCATTGGGTTTTGAAAAGTAACATCCGTGGAGAGTGAAATTCTCATTGCACGCAGATAGTGCAATGAAGGCTCTAATCCCTTCTCCTTCTCTCTAAGGCTTTGAAACCCTAGAAGAGAAACCAAAGGAAAAGTTTGGAGAATCTTAGAAAACCGCTAGAGATGCTTGTATCACTACCAAACTACACACGTGAGCCTGTTTAGAGGTAAGAGATGAATTTATTGCAATTGGGTTAGAATAAACATGTGTAAGGATCCTTAGAGGATTAAATTGGGGTTTATCTTGAGATGTTTACTGTATTGTAATTCTTCATGTATGATTGCGTGAAATTGTTTAAGGGGTTTTACTCCCCATGTTGTGAGAAGCATTTTCGTACAATTTGTTTGTATTTTGGACAAGATTTACTAGACTAGCATGATAAATTATTATATTGGGATCATGAAATTGTGATTGAAATTGTGTGTAATGGATAAATTGAATATGTGTTGATGTGTGAGATACAAGTAAACATGTGATGGTGAATTGTGACATTGTGATATATTAAAATTGTGAATATGAAATTTGGTTGTGAATAAGTGTGTGGTTAATACTTGAGGTGATATTACTTGTGTTGTGAGTTGTGAATTATACAATAACCCGATTT
Organism: Glycine soja; assembly: GCF_004193775.1. NCBI lineage: Eukaryota > Viridiplantae > Streptophyta > Magnoliopsida > Fabales > Fabaceae > Glycine > Glycine soja. The sequence continues at coordinate 16,737,732 of NC_041013.1, read as the reverse complement.
GTGTTTACCTTGAGAAAAAAAAATTTATGCACGAGGTGTTAAAATGAAAGTGTAAGGTTCCATGTTAGGAACCTGAGGTGTTAAATTGTAGTGTGACACCCTCTACCCCTCACATATATGTATTAATAATAAAAGGAAGAAGAAATCAGAATTAATTAAAAGTTTTTAAAATACATTTAAATACAAGTCTTTCAAAAGGATAAAAGGCTCATATTCATTTTTCTAACATGTATAATAAAACTTGTTCAAGTAAATAATAAATCATCTCGACTCAAAATAAGGTCGTCTAAGACTTCATGCAATTAATATAGAAACCTATACTCAAATCTCACATCCTATCAGAGCATTGTGTTTTCGTGTCCTCTAGCATGATGTTCTTCATAGTCATCCACCTAACCATCTGCTCCCACGAACACAAAGTTTGAGATCATCACAGGATCCAAACACAAATAGCACATGGGGAGTGAGTCATTACATTCTTAACTAATAGAGAGAAGTAAGACAACATGTAGGTATAAATATCATATAAACAAAATACAACGTACTTAAGAATAACTCATGTTATTTCACCACTTTATCGTGCAACATCACATCACAACACCACATATCTCATTAATTTTCACAACATTCATGTACTCAATGATCAAAACACAGTATCACTAAATCAATCAATATCGATCAATACACAAGCATTATGCAACATATATACTAAGACTCAATCCTATATACAATGTGGTACCATGTTAGTGAAAAATATCGTCAAGTGCCTAGGAGTACATGACAAGACAAACCACACACTAGCAAGTCTGGTCATTTTCACTTGGTAAAATCATAGGGAGACTAGTCAGGGTCACGCTATTTTGCGAGAATGCTCCAATCATGTGGAATCGGCACATGCTTAAAGGAACACTCAAACCGAGTGTATTTACCCCCAAGACCTACACTCTTAAGAGTCCGTTAGGGCCTCTCCCTCCTGATTCATGTCCAACCAAGAAAACATTTTAGCACATAAACTCTATCTATGAACTGTACAAAACACACAACTCCTTAATTGTTCTCAAAATAGTTTTATCTTGTCGCGCTTGTGATTAAACTCGTCGGATCCCCACAGTGGTTTCCATCACAATACTCATCGCGCATTAACTCGTTGCCCTTACAGGGTCTTAGCATTAACTCGTCGTCTTTAAAGGGTCTTTTAGTCGGGTGATTGTACAATTCATAGCTCACAACTCAATGCACACAACATCTCAATGTACACATATATTACGAGTCAATAATACTCAATTTATCACATATAATCGGTCTCAATCACAATGATATAATCCCAAAGTAGCATGTTATTACACCTCATGAATCATATACACTTTATCTATGAACTATGCAATACACACAACTACTCAATTGTTTTCAATATAATTTTGACTGGTCGCGCTTGTAATTAAACTCGTCGGGTTCCTATAGTGGATTCCATCACAATACTCGTCGCCCTTAAAGGGTCTTACAATTGTGTGATTGCACAATTCATAGCTCACAACTCAATATACACATCTTAATACACATGTATTTCACCTTTTATCACAAGTTCAATTTATCACATACTCACAATTTGATTCATAATTTCAGAATCTCAATATAACAATTTATACAAAAGGTTTATCACAACATGGGAAATAAAATCCCTCAAATAATTTTGCACAATTATATCAAAATCATAGGTATGAAAAATGAAAACACCAAGAGAACTCAATTTTATCAATTAATTCACATCAGGACATTAATATTGCATTTATAATCATAAAGGAAAAATTCAATAAACATAAAAAACCCAATTTAATCTTCTAAGGATCCCTACACATGTTCATTATAACTCCAATTGCAATAAAATGCGATAAAAATATTATTTGTAAATGTGATAAAAATATTATTTCTTATTCAAATGTGATAAAAATATTATTTCTAAATTTGATAATAATTTAATTTGTTTAGAAACTATGTGTTCTAACAAATGATACGCCTATACTTTACTTCCAAAGTAATTTATGTGTAATAGTAGATGAACAATTTTTCATTAAGACGTATGCTTGAATATTATGTATTTCATTAATTTTTTTTTGTAATAACACTTTTTGCTAATTTATAATAAACATTATAATTTAAAATTTTATTTTAAAATATCAACATTACAGTACAATACACGAGCAAGAAGAAGAATAAATAATGCTCACGGTCTTTCAATATCTTAAAGAAACTAACAATTTCGTCCCTAAAATTCCTATTGGCGATCCTTCTATCAAATTTCTTTGACAAACTTTAATTGTCTCTACAAGGTGCTAATGAACATTCCTGCATGTCTCGTGTTAACTGCCATGAGCCAACAACCAAGTTACTCACTAAATAAATGACAGTTTTTGCCGGCCCCAACATATGGATGAAGCACAATGAATTAGGGCTATGCCTAAACCATTGTATATAATTATATTATTTCATTGCCAAGGCTTTCTTTGTATCCAGAAACCATTGTCTTAGCTTTGCACCTTCGCAAAAATTGCAATGGCTTCTAACACTATCATCCAATGCAGTCCTTCAACTCATACAAAAAGGAAATATGGCATGTTTGTGAGCTTCCATGGTGAAGACTCACACAACAACTCCACTAGTTTTCTCTTTGAAGCTCTCTGAAAAAAAGGCATTGATGCCTTCAGAGATGATGCAGGTCTCAACAAAGGAGAATCCATAGCACCCAAGCTGCTTCAAGCCATTGAAGGGTCTCGCCTTTTCATTGTGGTGTTCTCAAAGTACTATGCTTCCTCTACTTGGTGCTTGCGTGAACTAGCATACATCTGCAACTGCATTGAAATATCGCCAAGACTGCCTATTTTTTACGATGTTGGTCCATCAGAGGTGCGAAAACAAATTGGAAGTTATGAGAAGCCTTTGCCCAACACAGAAAGTTTTAGTTAGGATAAAAAGAAGATGGAGGAATTGCAAAGATTGAGTAAAGCTCTTACACATGGGGCCAATCTACCTGGTTGGGATATCCAAAATAAGTAAGTATTCCTGTGTCATTTCTTGATGGACTTTAATTAGTATATATGCAGTGAGTTACCTTCATGTGCATATATTTCACCAGTTCTTAGTCATGCGGTTTTCTTAAATTAATTTATTATCCCTTTTTAAACTAGAAGTGAGAGTGGTTGAGGAGGTAATCTGCAAATTGAGTCTAAATTTTTAGGCGTTTAATGCAACAATGTTTTAAAAGTTAAAAAGTACTACATTATTATCTTGTCATATACATGTACATTCACTTTTGGTTCTCTTGGGTGATGATTTTGCATTCTCTACCATCTTTGAATTTTCAGGCTATAACAATATGCAAAGAGATTGAAGAAATTGTTCAAAACATACTAAAAATTTTGGGTCCCAAATTTTCAAGTCTTCCAAATGATCATCTAGTTGGGATGGAATCCCGTGTTGAAGATTTAGTAAAGCTTTAAGAATTGGAGTTGTTTAATGTTGTTCGAGTTTTCAGAATTAGTGGGATGTGCGGAATAGGAAAGACAACTCTTGATCGTGCTTTATATGAAAGAATCTCTCATCATTATGATATTTGTTGTTTTATTGATGATGTAAGGAAAATTAATCAAGATTCCGGTGCATCATTGACGTCCAGGAGAACCCTGATGCCTTGGAAATAATTGAATAAGTAATTATACTTGAATGCGTAGTAATTCTCTTGGTAGGCCTTTGGTGCCAGTTCCAACATGTTATTGACACTTTATTAGATAGTATAAGTAGTGTCATCCCGTTCTACTACTATTACGACAAAAAAAAATAAAAATGCATTTTGCAATATTTTTACATAGTTTTCAACGAAGTTATTTGAATCGTAAGATTTTCTATTTCTGACTTTTAAACAGCTATTTTCTTGTAACCTATGCTAGCTGATAGTGACACTTGCGATCTATATAATAATGGTTTTCCTTTTCTTTGTTTTTTTTCTACCTTTCGTCTTGTTCAGAACATAATGCCGCAAGCAAACATGATACAGCCTAATTGACTGCAAGTTGAATAAGATCCAATTTTATTAAGAGTAAAGTATCAAATTAATTTCTTATTTTTGGAGGCGCTGTCAATTTGGTTTCTGAGATTTAAAAAATATCAAAATGATCATTGATTTTACATTCTGTTTGTCACGTTAGTGCCTGTCGTTAGTAGTCTCCTAACACCGTTAGTAAATGTGTGATGTGGCACGTTAAGTGTCACCTGGACACACACGTGGAGCTTTCACATCAGTTTCTTCTACTTGTCACGTAAGGAGAGACTAAATTGACATTAAAGGGAATAAAATGACATAATTTAGGTGATTATCTTTTTCCCCAAAATGTTAAAACCCTAACGACTACTTTAACATTCACGCTTTCATTCCATTTTTCCTCCTACTCATTCTATCATCCTAACTTCTCTTTGCAGAATCTGATGATCACCTAAATTATGTTATTTTAGTACTTTTAATGTCAATTTAGTCCCTCCTTACGTGGCAAGTAGAAGAAACTGATGTGGAAGTTTTACGTGTGCGTCCAGATGCCACTTAACGTGTCACATCACACATTTACTAACGGTGCTAAGAGATTATTAACGACAGGGACTAACATGACAAACGAAATGTAAAATCGAGGATCATTTTGACATTTTTTAAATTTCAGGGATGAAATTGAGAGTGCCTCCAAAAGTGAGGGACTAATTTGATACTTTACTCATTTTATTATGAATTTCTGAACACATTTTTTTTAAGGTTATCTTATCCCTTCGTTCTTTGAGCCTAAAATAGGTATGATTGAAGTACCAAATAGGATCAGAGGTCTAACTAGGATATCACTTATTGGTGTTAAAAAATTAAAATATATATAATATATCTCATAAAATATGATCAATTCATATTTTATATCCCAAAATTAAATTTATTATCGTAATCAAACTATAAATATTATATAATCATTTATTATTATAAATTATTTTGTGAACATTATCGTTAAATAACTAAAAAAAATACTTATTTTTATTTGATGTCCATAAATAAGAATGATAAAAATGTATAAAATATATAAATATTACATTAAATCATAATCAATACCATAATAATTAGTTATTATATAGTGTTATCAACCTAAATGATTATATCATTTAATTGCATTATATTCTTTTTAGATCTCGATGCTTACGAATCTTTTTTGGTAGATGTGATGCTTACGAATCTCACTTATATTATATTAAATTTTAATTATCTAATAGTTAAACTAAAAGTTGTTATTGAACAATTCAGTCAATAAATTTTCACAAATTTTTAGATCATTTAAACTTAATATATACAAAGTTAATTTTGGAATAAAATGATCTTTACCTCCCTCTCTCTCATGTATGATTATGTATACGATTCAGATTTCTTTCTTATACTCTCGTATAAATTTAACTTTCTAAAAAAAAAGAAAAGTTTACATTAGTCCAGCCATATATATTTGATATCAAATAATTTATTTGGATTGTAAGAGTTTTTTTTTCTCACTTGGGTACGGGGTTAAACCTCCTTCAAACTGCTCAAGTTAACAGTTTCACAACTATTTTCTTATCACCTATGCAAACCGACAATTTCTTATTCACCGTTAGATAGAAGGTCTTTTTTCTTTGTTTTTCTCCATTTCCTATCGTCCACACAAGATAATGTTGCATGATATTTTGATGCGTAATTCAGTTTTGGCGTAGACCACTATATTTTATCACGTGCTTAATAATAGTGGATGAACTTTCACTTTACAATTTTAACTCTTGGCCACACGTTCGGATAAATCATTCAACACATGAAGCACATGCCTTTCCGTAGAATTAGTTTTGTTTTGGAAGACATGACGGTGGATATTCATTTAATTACACTCTAATTTATGTTCTTTTTAAATATTGTTTGTGAGAGTGGAAATAATTAGATGATATGTTACTAAAAAATTGTTCTTTTACGATGCACATTTTAAGACAATTATTGAAAATCTTTTTAAAATATCTCGCGGTGGTAGTTTTATAATTATGAAAAATGAATTTTTTTATGGCGCATATTCTAAGACTATTTTATCGAACCGTCTTAAAATGTACGATAGTATAATTAGAAGAAACAAAAATGACGATTATTTTATGTGTAAAAACCCCGCCTGTGAGCCCTCGAGCAACATCGATCCTTCTTCCTAGAAGGCCAAATGCTTTGAGATCAAGAAGTGGAACACCGTTGTCAGGGCCGTGTACAAACATTTTGGGGCCTAAGGTGAAAATATTAAAGGGGTCTTTTTTTTACAAGAATTTTAAAGAGACTTAGTATATTATATAAAATATCAATTTTTATATTAATCTTCTAGCTTTTTTAGCTGCAAAATCATTTATCAGAGTTTTATAATCGTGCAATTCTAACACTTCACTTTCAATAGATAAAATAGTTAACCCATTCAATCTATCTTGTAACATTGTTGATTTTAGATATGATTTAAGAAATTTTAATTTTGAAAAACATCTTTCAGCAGTAGCAACTGTTACAGGGATTGTCAATAAAATTCTATATGCAATGTAAACATTTGGAAAAGAATCTAAAGTTTTAATACAACTCAATACTTTTATTGGTGTGCTAATCTAAAAAATCTATGAGTGGTTGTTCTATCACATTTTTACCTATTGAACTTGCTTCTGCGTCATTTCTATGAATAATAACAAATTTATCAAGGGCACCACGTTGAGATTCAATTAGCTTTTCAACTTTTCATTTTTTCTTCAATTTTTCATAACCAGATTCATACTTTCTATTTGACATTTTCTTTTGTAAATAATCAAAATAAAAATATTAACTAAATATTAAAGAAATCTAAATAAACTAAACTCTAAAATAAATATAGAAAATGATGATTGATGAACAGAACGATAAAACCTGGAATTGGAAACAGACAGAGATTTTGTTGTTTAGATGTTGTGTCAGGCGCAAGGGTGCTATTTGATACGTGTTGTATTGCTGCGTACCCAGAGTCATGCCCGTGAAATGAATCGTTCCACCAATCCATCGGGATGGAGATGAAAGGCTCCGTATGCGGGACACCTGGATGTATGCATTTATAGGCGTTCAGAATCCAGACAATGTCAAATCCAAAGAGGTTGAGCCGTGGAGACAAAGTTAGATCAATAGACAATAGGTTTCATTAAGGGAAGGAGAAGAATAGATTTTTTTTATGAACAGAAGATGAGGAGATGAAAAAACGTGAAGAATGGAGTCTGGAGAGTGAGATACGTTAGTTAGGGAATTGAGATGGGTTAAAGGAAAGTTAATAGAGATTTAATTTTTTGGGATAAATAAAATACTTTAAATGACATTAATTGTGATATTGGTTAATTTTTAAAAAGATGACATTGATTGACTAATTTTTAGGGAAAAGAGAGATTCTAAATTATTTTATTTTGATCAGTTAATATTTGTTAATAGTTAATAATAATAAAATTTTAGGGGCCTAAATTTTTTTTTTTTTGGGCCTTAGGCTCATGCCTACTTTGCCTTGCATCTTGCACGGTCCTGACTGTTGCTCTCTGAGCTTTTACTTTTTTCTCCCTCCTTAAATTCTAATTTTTCTGATTCTTTTTTTTTGAAATTCACTTTTTCATTTTTTTTTACAGATATCATTGTCGATAACTATGCTATCTGCTGAAACTACATCATGGATCTATGTAAGAAATTTTACTTTTTTCAATTGAAAACAATTCTTTGATTTGAAGTGTTTCCTTCCATTTCTTGAAAATTTTGGTTCGCTTATTTTAGGTATCGAGTGCCAATTCAACCAAACTAGCGTCACTAGCGAGGAATGCACTGTGACATGGGGTATGATCCAAACCCTTCTTGTTTCTAATTCGATTTTATGTAAAATAACTTTTAGAATCCTATATGCTTATCTGTCTTCTTATTAGGGCTGAAGAAGATAGATATAAGGTGTTGGAATATTATAATTTTAATTTAAATATATATAGAATTTATAGTTAAAATATTGTTTAATTAGTTATAGTGCTTGAGTCTGAGCTACAAGGTAATGTGTTTGGAGTTGTTGTTCGTAATTAGAGGTTAACATATTAGTGCAATGGTCAATGTGTGTTAATCATCAATATTTTGTAAATTAACTATACTTCCCTTACAGGCTTTAGTATTTGATTCAAAACCATTGTTTGAACACATTAAGTTATAATCTTGAAGGAACACAACTTTTTTATCCTTCGATTCTTCCTATCCTTTTTTTTTTTGTTCTAGATTGTGCTGTTATGTGTGTACAAGTGCATCCAACATCCTTCTAAAAAAAAAGTGCATCCAGCATCCTCTGGTCCCCTTCATTACATGCCTATATATGGATTTTTATTTGACCTTTTTCGCTTAGTAATCAAATGGCATATATGTGGACCATGTGAGACTTTGAAATCTCAGCACAGTTACCATGAGTTGTCCCATAATAGATGGTGCATATATCAATTTATAATTTATTGTTGTCGGTTAGTGCCTGGCGGTGCCCAAATTTCAACTTTATATTAGATCTTATCTCAATTTTATATTCCCCTTCTTGTAATTACTCATTGATGTATATTAGTTTAGGTGTTTAACATGTGTACTGATCAGCTAACTATTAGAAATTACACTTTCAACATCGGTTATTTACGGTATTCTACATCGGTTCTAAAACCGATGTTGAAAGTACCGATGTTGAATGTGTTATTGTTAACATCGGTTTTGAAAAACTGATGTTAACATAAATACGATAACATCGGTTTTCTAAATACCCGATGTTATACACAATGAACTACAACAAAAAAGTGTACGCATGATGAACATTGACATCGGTTTTCTAGCAAAACCGATGTTAATGTAATATATTAACATCTGTTTTCTATCAAAACCGATGTTAATATATTACATTAACATCGGTTTCAGTAGAAAACCGATGTCAACATTGATGATACATACACTTATTTTGTTGTAGTTCTTTGTATGTAACATCGGTTATTTATAGATAACCGATGTTAATATACAAACGTTAACATCGGTTATTTATAAATAACCAATGTTAATATACAAATACAAACGTTAACATTGGTTATGTATAAATAACCGATGTTAATATGTAAACATTGACTTCGGTTTTCTAGTATAACCGATGTTAAGGTGCATGTTGACATCGATTTTTGTAAATAACCGATGTTGTTTACTATATTAATATCGGTTTTTGTTAATAACCGATGTTGTTTTCAATTTTTTTTATATAAACTTTTTGTTTTTACAATCAACCCAAAATTGTACCTGTAAAATGCAATTTCAGACCCAATTCACAACAAATAAACATTTTATTCCGCTTTCTAGCAGTTTTAATCATAATAAACATCGAATAATTGATTTATCATAAACAACAATCAACAAATGAATTCAATGTTCAAATTACATAGGAAATGTCAAAAATGTTAAACCAAAGTAAACTAAGCTAAACTTAATGTCCCTAAATGCTAGGTCTGATCACTAACTCGGAGATAATACTGTGCCCACTGGATCCGCAACGCCTTTAATCTCTCTAGCTCCAATGGTCTAGGATCGTTAAAATACTGCATGATGAAATAAATCATAATAAGTTAATAATGTAATACAAATTATAAAAAAATCGAATTTGTTTGAAATAAACGTACCGCTTCCCAGTTATTCCTAAAAGTTCCTAAAATGATGGTGGACATCCAGTGCATGACATAGTAGCTGCACTCAGTACTTCCTTTTTGTCTATTACACTAAATACATAATGAAATTTGGATATTAATTAAACAACTAGTGTATAGACACATAAGAAATATATATAAGTGGAAGTTTTATGTAAATGACGTACCTTGACGACAATCCACCTAGCAAGAGCCTTTGATTTAGGTTGTGGAGCATCATCAAGACCTTTTAAAGCACTATTCCATGCGAGTAACAATTAAAAGGTGGTGTTGTTGAGGTATTTCAATGCAAATGTATTGAAAAGAACACTAACCTGTTAATAATCCCCTTAAGGTAGTTGTCTGGCTTGTTATGCAATGAACAAAACCAGACAACTAGGTGTTCCTTAGGCACGATGACCACCATCTACCAGTGTCCGCTGTAGTGGAGACGAATATGGGTTAGTATATTAGTAAACATTAATTAAATTCAATTATTTTGTGTGACTTACCCATTTAGGTAGGTTCCAAGATAGACATCGCGTTTTGAACTCTGCATCCAAGTCTTTATGTAACTTTCAGACTCAAACTACGATTGCCCAGACCTCTGAATGGATTGTGGCTCGAGGAATCCATAGATATCAGAATTCCGCGCTCGCATACTTGTTTCAGTGAGATGCCTGTTTATGTTAAGTCAAAGTAAAATATTTATGAATTGAAAGCAATAACTTAGGTAATTAAAAGTAATATAAAATGACTTATAGAATCCACAACTGTAACAATGATATGCTGAGACATTGACCACCGTGTGCGATTTCAGAGAGGTCTTCGTGCTTTATGTAGAGCGGGAAATCTGGATTAAAGACCTCGAACACGGTGACATCCCATGTAACCTGATAAGGCCTCAAGAAAAGCTTTGGGATGGTCAATGTCATCAGATAAAGCGAATCATCAACCTACAGATCAGGCTTTGGAGGTGGTTTTGCCAGAGACACAACTACCTGTTCATGAAACAAAGTTAAATGGCCTAATTTAAGGCACGTTGAATGAATTAATTTAAAAAGAAGAAACATATAGTAAGAGTAAAGTACCTGCTGTGATAAAGACTTGACCAGGAAGGTGTGAAGTGCCTGCCCCACTAAGGAAACCTCATCAATGGGTACAGGAATTGGAGCATCTGCATCTGTAACCTCCTCCACACTCACCTTTACTTGGTCAGGCAAAAAATGAGTGTTATGAACAACAGTGGATCCCTCATAAACTCTCCCCAGGGCAACCAGGCGGGCAGGATCGGCTTCGATGTATAAGCCGCACCTATCTGAGTCACCCGTCTCAGGATCGTTTCCTGAGGGATCAACACAACTCTCCTTTGTGCTTACTCGAGGATCGGAGGGACCAACCAGAGGCTCAGGAGGCAGTGCAAGTCCCTGAGATTGCATCTGGGACTGAATCTAGGACTACATCTGGCTGAATGATGCCATGAGCTGCCGCGTCACTTTTTCTGTGATGGACTCCTCTAGTTGATCCCTGATTTGCTGGGTCAATTACTGCAATTCTTCAGGAGGCAGGGAGGAAGAGCCGCGGGACGTCCGTGGAGCTGATCCAAAGTATTGTTTGATGGTGACACCGACTCCAGCAGCACAGACACGTCCAGGGTGCTCTGGACGTCCAATAGCAACGATGAGAACATCCTAACATCCATGGGGGACGAAGGATCCCTGTGTCGCCTGCTCCTCAAAGGAATTCTGCATAGAAAACACAGAGTTGTACATGGCATTCACTAAATATTGAAATATAATTCTAATGGTTAGTTGAAAATGACTTACGATCTTGGTAGCGATTTCCTTTGTGGCCTCAATCGTCATCTCCCCTGTTTTCTTCGTGCGGGTCATCTTCCACTTCACGTGGCATCTGACCGAGGATGGAGGGTCGATGATGCCATCAATGCTTCCTGATTGTGTAGCTTCCTCCGGCTTCTTCTTCGTCTTCTCAGCCGGGAGCTTCTGCTCCAAATAGTCATAACCCCCACGAGACAAAACGTGGGGGGAAGTGTTCTGCTTCTGGATGGCCTGTGCCTTTTTGCGCACATCCTGCAAAAATAAAACAATAATCTTTCAAATTTCTAGAATGAGGTATAACAAGTTAATGTTTTTTGAAAAACAACTTAAATGGCAAGGAACATACCTCCCAAGAAGGGTCTCTATGAGTCTGGCAAAACTGGGCCCATTTTTCCTTGCTGATGCCGTATTTCTCACAGACAGTGTCCTCCACACCGTCCTGATCGGCTGCAAGGGCCCATTTCCTCGTGAGGTTTGATTTAAACTGCCTCCATCTCTCGCCCATGGTCTGAAGTAGCTTCCTTTTCGTCCTACTGTCAGAAGCCTCTGGGATTTCAAATTCTGCCTGACAACATCAAATAAGGTTTATTTGTTATAATAATGTATTTTTTGGCTATTAATTAAACAAAATCAAATAAGAAAAGAAAATTACCTGAATATCCTCCCAAATCAGGTCTTTCTGAGCACCAGGGACCTACTTCTAGTTCTCGTAGGTGACGTCCACCTTATCACACGCCACAATCCCCAAATATGTTCTTAATTTCTTCCTGTGGGGACCGTCGGCCTTGCCAGTAGCAGGATCAACATGGACCACTGGTCTCTCTGCACCAGGTGGTCTAGTAGACAACGATCGTAGACATGAGGCTTTGCGTGTCCGCTTCACGGTAGACGGCGAAGCCGATGCGTCGGAAGGAGGAGGAGGAGGAGGAGGGGGGGGGGCAGGTGGAGAAGCCATGATCCTTTATACAATAACATACAACAACATACAAAATGTAAATTTCGATTACAGACAAATATCAACATCTAGAGTTCTTTATGTAAGTAATCTGGAATAGTGGAGTTCTTACAGTGTTGGTTTTTTAATTTGATTCACCTACCTTTTTAGTTCTGGTTTCCACCGGGTAAGGGTTCTACTGTGAAGTATCGATCTGCATCTCGGTTGGGAAACTTTGATTTTGATGTGAACAGAAAAAGAATAAAGGTATGATTTCATAATTAATATGTGCTTTCTCTATAGTTAGATAAAGAAATTCTTGGTTCTAGGGTTATACTCCCCTTCCCTCATGTGATGTCAAACATTTTATACTTAAGTAGATTCACTAAATTTGAGTCTCAAATGTTTTAACATTATTCTAAATTAGTCACTTATTTTAACTGAAGGTAAATTTGGTTGACTATGATCAGAAATACATTGATATTTTTTAATTGGTAGAGATAAAGAATATTTTTGATGTACAATAAAAAGAGTATTTACTCCAGAGGATGCAAATCCCTTACTAAATATTTTTGTGATGAAAAATCTTGGTTGCTGAAAGGCACTGAGACAAGAGTTGGAGAAGAAAGGATGGACATCTCAAGATACCATATGATTAATAAACTCAGGTAGAATTAACATCAGCATCTAAGCAAATATTATTTCATATACTTTGTGACCTTGTATACTTTTGTATTAGATACAAATTGCAAGCAAACTTTTCTTAGATTTTTGCTCTCCTCCCTTCATGTCTTGTTTTATCACAACTTTAGCTGAATCTCCTATCTTCTCTTGGCTTCTTAGCAAAAAAGAAACACTCCTCGCATTTGTTCCTTTGCCACAACAATGCTCTTCTCCTTCATGGTCATCAAGAATAATGCAGTCGCTGGCATCAACATATTGAGCTGAAAGTGGACTAGTTTACAAAAGAAAAGGTGAAAAGATATTGAGCTGGTAGAGGAGGAAGAGCCACAGATTGGTGCTGATTGTTCTAGTGCAACCTCTAATAAATCTGAGATTTATAAGGAGGAAGCAAGGAATGCAGCACATAAGCATAAAGCAAAGAGGGTGGACAGTGTCAATACTGATGCAGAAGCCTTTGGTGATTGTAACATCCTAGAAATTTCTACCCGGAGTTTTCGGAAACGATGTATTTTGAATGATTATATATATATATAAGTATTATTCAGTGTATATGCATATATGTTCTTGGTAAGGGTAGGAATAGTGGGGGCAAGATACGCAGGTTAGACTAATTAAGGAAGAGAAATCCATAACTGGGAGGTTATGGGTTAATTCTTAATTAATTAGTTTAAAAATCATCGTTTTGCGTGCGACTTAAAATTTAACGAAACCAACCTCTGAACCACGCTCGGGGTTTTATTCTGAGAGTTTTGATATATATATTGGTTACTTTCGAAAACTGGCCCCGACGGACGCAGAGAAACGCGAGAAACTGGAACCACAGAAATGGCATGCAAACCGAGGCAGGATTTTAGCATTTAAAAGGTCAGATTTTTCTCACTTTTGTGGCTGAGTGTGGGTCACAGTAAAAAGGGAAAGTGGGCCCTTTTGCTCCACTCAAATAGGGACATGTGGCAGAGCTTGAATAAAATAATAGAAAAAGAGAAAACCCTTTTATTTAAAAACCAAAAAGCTTTTCTCTCTCTTCACTCAACCCCCACACTTTTCAGACAGCTCTCTCTCTCCCTCACGTTGCCATTTTCTTCTTCTTCATTCTCCATTGAAGCTTCAAGCAAAGCTTCAACCTTTGGCCATCGTTTCTGCCCCAAATCGCGAAAGGAGGGCATTTTCGGGGTCGTGAAGTGCGTGTCTACGAGTGGGACTTCGAAATTTCAGGTTTGGGTGGACTTCTTTCTCCTTTGATTTTTGTGGGTATGGGGTTTTGGGAGATATGATGGGTAGTCTTGCTAGGTTTCTGCTGTGTGATGATTATTTGTGAAGACATTTGCTGAAAACTTGTTGAAATTGCCATGTTTGAATGAGTTAAACATACCCATTCTGTTTTAGGGTTTTTGTGATGATTTTTGTGATGTTTATATGCTGAAATTGCTGATGGAAAATTGTTAGAGATGAAGGGTAGAACTAACCTAGGGTTAGAAAGTGAGAATGTGACGTTATGAGTGGAAAAAAAAGTGAGGCTTTGAGAGTTGGAAGGTTAAGTCTGAATTCTGTGATAAATGGAGGTTAAAGTGAGTTAATACTAGCTTGAAATGTCAGTTAGGACTTGGGAGAAAGCTTGGACTGTGCTAGAGAGAAAAACAAATGACCAAAGTGAACAAAGAGCCATTTCTAGGGCAAATTTGGGTGTTGAAGAGTCAAATTTTGATTCGGTGAGATTTTAGGTGTAAATCCAGTTTGAACAAGTCTAAATAGATGTTATGGACTGGTGTGAGGTGAGAGTTTGCTTCAAATTTACCTCATTCTAAATTTCACTTTTCAAACCTAGAAAATCCATTGAATGGAAGGGTGTTGGACACCTAGATTCTGTGTTGCTGTGCTTTAAAGCTTGATTTTGGTTTAGACATGATTGATACATATTTGGGACTTGTAGGATTTGATTTGGGCAAGATTGGATGAGGGGAAGTGTGATTTTCGAAATCTGCACTTATGCAGAATTTTGCTGTCAAAATAGGTGCAGCAAGATTTTGGCTTTGTGTAGAAAAATGCTTGTGTGTGGTTGGCTGTGGAAAGAGTAGTACAGAATGAGTTCTGGATGTTTGCTAGTAGATCCCAACGGTCACAATGTAGGTTCATGTACTATAGACTTCCAGTAAAATTTTGGAGTCGATCCAACGGTTAACGAATTGGATCGAAGGAATTGTTACTGGGGTCTTTAAGTGAGAAAAGCTGTGATTTGGTTGGTGTTTTGGCAGAGTTTTCTGCCTTTGCTCTGTTTTGCTTGGCTGTGATAGCTTGTGCTGTTTGAATGTTGTCTTGCTTGGATGTTATGGAAGCTTGGGAGGATTGATGGGGACTCGGTGTTGAGAGAAACGAGGATATGGGCTACGTGGGAGTACGTGAGCTCAGTTGGAGGTGGGCAACAGGGGATAGTGGGTTTATGCGCGCATTGTGGATGTGGAAAATTTGTTGTGCACCATCGCCCGACCACCACCTAGTACCACATGTGATGGGTACCCCATAATCCTACAAGCTTGAGATGAGGAAGTGTAGAAGGGTGAACTTCCTGCTTTTATTCGTTGACCACAAAGTGGTACCTGGAGATATGTCGCGGGGGTCAGGAGACCTTGGGGACGTCAGGTGGGGTGCTATTGCCCAAAACCAAGCTTGACCAATCCCGACCCAACCCGGGCATAGTCGGTCAGTGAGAACCTGTGATGTACCTAAACAGGCGAGCTCCTGGCAGTCAACAGATAAAAGGAACAAAGACCACAAAGCAAGGAGGCTTATGGTGGCTGGCCAGCTGTGAATTTTGTGTGATATGTGATTATGGCCTCTGGTAATCGATTACCAAGGGTGGGTAATCGATTACAAGGCTTAAAAATGAAGACAATAGGCTAAGATGGTCTCTGGTAATCGATTACCAAGGGGTGTAATCGATTACCAGGCTTGAAAACAAAGTCAGGAAACTAAGGGAGCCTCTGGTAATCGATTACCAGCCTGTGTAATCGATTACACAGAGGGATGGGTCACTGGTAATCGATTACCAGGTATGTGTAATCGATTACACAATGTATTTTTTTGCATATTTCATGTCCTGAGGCTGTGTAATTCAAGTTTAGCCTCTGGTAATCGATTACCAAGGCTGTGTAATCGATTACCAGAGATGAAAAGCCTTAAGATACTCCTTTTAATTGCATGTAGTGGTTACGAAACGTATTGTGCGACGGCATAGTTAGATTCTTGTGAAAGAGTCTACCCCTTTCTTTTCTTCCTTGTAGATCGTGATGGCGGCGCAGCTAATCCGTGATCGAGTAGAGATGGAGTGCCTAGAGGGAGCTTGGGAGACCCTCGAAGGCAACACGAGGTGCCGATTTTGGGGCACCATTCGATTCACGGCTACTTCCTTGGTGCATCCAGATGAACCTGCACGAACGCTTCAGCGCACGGTGGAGTGGATACTACCCACGCCTACACCATATCGTCTAGTGGAGCTCGTCCAAGTGATCGAGGTAACGTCATCCGAGGAAGACCCCGAGAAGGATCTGGAGGAGCTACCTCCTGAGCCTGCTGTGGATGCCCTTGACTTTCTAGAGGGTGATGAGGATCCACTTCTTGAGGTGGATTCTCCCGAGGAAGTCATGTCGGCATCTGAGGCAGACTCTACGGAGGATAGTGGCCCGGGGGAGATGGCGATCAGCGGAGGCTCTTCATCCTAGTGGACAGCTTTTTGGATTAGTTTTATATACTTTTGAGGGTGGGTGTATCTAGGACTGACTGTTAGGTTTACTCTTTTGTTTTTGTATGGGTAGACCTGATGTATAGGAATTTGATAATTGTATACATGTGGTTGAAGCCACCACTATGGACACCTTTGCTCTGGATGACACTATATATTTTGTAAAACTCCCATATTTTGGACAACTTTAAATGATGAATGCATTTATGATTGATCTTGTTATTTGAAAAGAAAGCATTAGCAACTTTATTTGTAAAAGAGTTTATCGACCATATTTCATTCTTTTATTTCACGTGACGACCTAAAGTAATGGCTGGTACATTCTTCCTTTTTGAAAAAGCAAAATAGTTTGGAGATTATGAGCGGTAAGAAAGAAATGACTCCGAATAGAGTTGTGAACTGGCCATTCAGGACTCTATAGTGAGGATTTTCCTTCTAAACCTTGTTTTGGTGAAAAGAGAAAGAAATGAAAAAGAAAAAGAAGAAAAAAAAATTTACCATGGTTTTTGTTAATTAAATCATTACTATTAAACCAGTCATTATTTTGGGGACGCCACAGTGATCACTAGGAAAGTTCAGATTGCTCTATGGATTCTGAAGCTGAAGCACTAGAACATATGAAGAAAAGAGATAGAGGCCATCAAAGTGTGTCATTGGAGAATAAGACAGGAGATTCAACTGTGGTGAAGATGAGTGAGAAAAATAATAATGTTGATGCCAACGACTGCATGATTCTTGATGGCCATGAAGGAGAAGAGCATTATTGTGGCAAAGGAACAAATGCAAGGAGTGTTTCTTTTTTGCCAAGAAGCCAAGAGAAGATAGGAGATTCAGCTAAAGTTGTGATAGAACAAGACATGAAGGGAGGAGAGCATAAATATGGGTTTAACAACAATAAACGTGAGAAGCCAGAGAAGGTAAGGGTGGTGGATGATGAAACTGGCGACAAACATGAGCTGTATGAAGTCCTAAGGATGCCATCTAGAACAAAAAACTGATGCTTTAAGTTTTTTACTGAGGGCAGGAGGGGTATTATAAACATCATTTTCTACATCTACCAGACACCAAATCCAATGCATGTTAAATACACTCAATACTTTGACTATCCCAGCCTATTAGAATATAGATTAAAGGCAAATTGGGAAACTTGCAAGATACAAATATGACTAAATTTTTCATATTTTATTATAAGACTGATGAATTAAGCCTGATTTCACTCCCTCTTGAGTAAACCATCCATAAATAACAAGACAAAGTTATAAATAAATTTTGCAACAGGTTAAGATATAATTTTAAACAATCAGAAAAAAGTGTAGCTGTCACTTACTTGCTTTCGTGACCTCTCTCTCTCTAGAAAACAATTGATGAGATCCATTGAATACAAAAGATGAAATGGCATAAGTTCCATTTTCAAAGCTTTCATCAAATATATGCATGTTTTCATTAATGCAATTAGTAAACCAATCATATAATAACCAATCATATATGATTGGTTTGAGTACACTCAATTTAGTAAACATTACAAAAAACAATTGTATGAATTATGTGAACGAATGTAGCAAAATCAAATATATAAATAGAAAATTACATTAGACGATGTTAATCAATTCTCCTTCATCATGATCATTACGATTAGCATGAACGTCGTCAGCTTCTTCCTCTCCGACAACGTTAGGAGTGATTTGTGCGGTCAAAGGACAAACATAGGTGTCCATGTATGAATCATCATCTTCTACATTGACACCAATTGTTTTGCCCTGGAGAACCACACACCACCTTTCATCACAAGGGTCTTGCACGTAAAATACTTGTCTAGCTTGTTCTACCATGATGAAAGGGTCATTGTGGTAACCAAGTTTCTTTAGGTCTACCAACGTAAATCCTATATCATCGTGCGCACACCGGTATTGCTGTCAACCCATTTACATTTGAAAACACATACAATAAATTTCACATAGTTAAGCTCCCAAATTCCATCAATGAACCCAAAGTAAGGGATGGAAGCTACACAGGGATTGGCGTCATTCACACTTGCAAAGTGTTGAGATTCAGCCCTTAGGGTGACCCCGTTGTTCTGCATTGTACTTTTGTCATCTTATGCTTTTGTGTAAAATGAATACTTGTTTATGTCGTATCCTTGCCAAGTTATAACATTTCTTTTAGGCCCATCTGCTAGCTTTCTTAATGTTTCCGAAGCATTCTCATCTACAAAGATTGTATCTTTAAACCAATCACAGAAAGTCTTGTTATGATTTTTCAACACCCAATTCTTTGACAATTTTGGATTATTCTGTTCGACTAAAGCTTCATGCTTAAGTATGTATGGCAAAACTTCATTACTGCTGTTCAAGACATACAAGTGAGCTTGTAACAAAACTTCTACACTTGGAGTGATCACATGCAGTCCTCTTGAACCCTTACCACCCACTCTGTCATCATGCCGAGACTCAGGAAGGCCAACAGGTTTAGCCTTCTCAATGTATTCTGAACAAAATTCAATGGCTTCTTTTGCAATGTACCTCTCAACAATAGATGCTTCTGGACGATATAGATTCTTTGTATACCCTTTTAAGATCTTCATGTATCGCTCAACCGGGTACATCCACCATAGATAAACAGGACCACAACATTTGATTTCTCTGACCAGATGCACAATCAAGTGAATCATGATGTCAAAGAAAGCAGGGGGAAAATACATCTCCAACTGGCACAGTATAATTGCGGCCTCATTTTCCAGCTCATCAAGCTTGACAGGATCAATGACTTTGCTACATATAGCATGGAAGAAAAAGCACAGGCGAGTTATGGCTAACCTAACTTTGTTTGGCAAGATGTCTCGTATAGCCACGGCTAACAATTGTTGCATGAGCACGTGAAAATCATGAGAATTTAACCCTACAAGCTTAAGCTCCTTCAATTGCACAAGGCTCTTAATATTTGAAGAGTATCCTTGTGGAACCTTCACCCGATGAAGACACTAACAAAAACTTATCTTCTCCTTTTTGGACAAAGTATGGCAGGCTGGGGGCAAGTAAATTTTCTTCCCATCAGACCTTGGATGCAACTGTGATCGTATGCCCATATCAGCTAGATCTTGACGGGTATTCAAGCCATTCTTCGTCTTGCCTTGAATGTTAAGGAGCGTCCCAATCACACTGTCACAAACATTTTTCTCCACATGAATAGAGTTTAGTCCCCATTGAGCATTTCAAGAAGAGCATGGAGGGAGTGTGTCAGAATTCGGTGAAGCAGAAGCCCTTTCTTGGACAATAAAGGTGGAATTACCCAGGGTAGTGGTCTTGACTATGGCAATGACTTGTTGCAATGTTTGGAGACAGAAAACAAAGTTCTAGAAGGTGATTCAATGATCTAGAACCAGACACATTGTGGTGAAGAAAACAACCGCTGATGTAAATTAGCTAGACAAACCGAGATTTATCCACAAATGAAAAGGGAGAAATACAGAACACAAGAGAATTTGGGTTGCAAAGACCCTTTTTAAGATAACCCAATACTATAGTCAAAGAAATAGAGAAGGAAGTCAAACAGGGGAAGGCAGCAATGGCTCAAAAACTTTGGATTTTAAGTGGTTTACTACTAGAACTGTGGAACCATAACCTTCATATGGTAGTCATGGAGGTCTGATTTTCTTGCAAACTGGTTGACCCACCACTGTCTGAACCTCTAGACTCAGATTCACTCATGAAGGCTAATGGATCATCTACGAGTGAGCTCTGAGTCTCACATATAATGGTCAATTTTTCACTGCCTAAACTGCTGGATTCAAGTCTGTATGTCAGTTGTTGGTTGGTTGAAGATGTGGCGATGCCAACAAGGATTTATGCTGTGAAATGCAGCATGAATGAAGCCCAGAGGCACACAATTGGAATTACACCAATCAATCTATTTCATGTCTCGTGACTTGATGGACCAAGCCCAGGCCACAAGAGAGAAGCTCTGTGATTTTATAGAAGATTACTTTTCAGGCTTAATGGACCAAGCCCAATTAACTACGGCAAGGGAGGAGATCATGACTCATGAGGCTGTTGAAATATGGATCTAATTGAAGGAAGAAGATTTGCTTTAAGGTTACACTTTAGGGCATACATTTGCCACAACCTCATTTCTGGAGGCTTTCATGCCCAATAATCTGCTAAGATCCCAATTTGTGTTAGCAAAAGCTCAACATCCCATGTCCCCCCATTTTGTGTACCTAAAACAGAGCTCTAGAATTCCAGCCTACTGGACAAGGTTGAATTTTAAGAGGGTGATGTTTTTGTTACCAAAGAAAGATTTTATTAATTAAACAAAATAGGAGAAAGAATACTCCTCCAAGGATTTCTACTTCACAAAACATTTCTCCTTTTGTAAAGAGTTAGTGTTCAACTTACAAGCGATAAACATAATAAACTTTTTCCCTTCCATGACTAACTAACTAGTATTCCAACTCTTCTACCTAAGTTTCCCTTACCTCTTCTAAATTTTAACATACTTATAGGAAGTTAAACAAGTTAAATTTGATAATGTTCTTTTGTAATTCATCAAATATGTTGAGTATTTTCATTTTATCTCCAATTCTAAACTATTTGTTTACTTTTACTTTCCTTTCTTCTAGTGAGCTTGAGAGACTGGTGTAGTGTGGTAAAAAAAGTCATTCTAAACATATGGCTGAAGCTTAAAAATTGTCTGCAACTTGTTGTGTGTGCACATTTTTTGAGTATACGATGTTGTTCAATAATATTGCCTCTATTCAATCTGTAGAAAGCAGTTAGAGTCCCTAACAGAAGCATAGAAACAAGCACTGCTTGAAGAAGTTGAGGAGGAGAACAGTCACTAGTTAGAGGTATGCAGGGGAATTGGAGTACCTTGTGTGTGTATATACACTAAAATGAAGTTTTCCCAAAGTAATTGAAATAGAAATTTCAATCTATATGGACTAGTTCAGAAAGGTTTTAGCTATGTTTTCTTCAATTTACTCAGACAAAAGGATCAGACTTCAAAAACCTTAGTGTTCTGCTCACAAAAAATTCTAGATGGAAGCAACTCTGTAACATATGACGATAATGCTTTTAAGTTCTAGGTCTCTTATTTTCAACAGTAACATTTTTTTCCTACTAGCTTTACACCGAAATCTATTTTCAATTTCTTCTACTCCTTCTAATTTGTTTTCTGTGTAAATTTTAGGTAACCTGTAGTGTCAAAGACAAACTTAGGACAAATATTGACTGAGACTTACTTTCAGTTAGTCAAATGTGTAAGCATCCAACATAGACCAGATCTAAATTGTTTCACTATTATATCTCGTCAAAAACAACTCAAGACTACATTTAATATACAGCATAAAGATTTACCATTCAGCAAAAGAATTACAAGAGACTAATACTATATCCTGAATTAGTGACCTTATAATACAAAATTATCCTGAATGACCAATTTTGCAGTGATTAGGAAAATGGTTCTTGATGCTTTATTCTTTTAATTTTATATTACTAAAACACCATTTCGTTGATTTTTGCTGAAGTAAAATAGTTTGGCAGTCCAGAGCAATTTTTACACAACCACATAGTCATTAAGTATAATTAATTAAAGCTAATTTCTGTGTACCATGTATATAGCATTTTCAATAGAACATATTTTCAAGCAAATGCTAGAATTGCTCAACATACATAGTCAGTGTCAGTGACATACGCTACATCAAACAGGAAGTGCAGATTCTCATAAATAACCTCAAGTAAAGGAAGGATGTTACTAACAATAACAAGTAACAAGTGCAGACAGACATATCACATAGTAACTCATAACTCTATCCTTAACTATGGTTGATAAAGGAAGCAACTCAATCGAGCAAGGAAACAACATTGTCACAATCTGGATTCAACAAATGAAACACGCCTCCCTCTCCCTTTGCCTCTATAACCTTCACAACACCGTTCCACCCACACTTCTTGAGCAATTCGTTGTAATACCAACCCATATCTTTTAGCAAATCATTCTCAGAAACTAATTTTAAAGACCCAACATACCTAACCTAGGTTAGTTCTAAAAACTATTTTGAATTGAACTAAACTGATAACTAAATTGAACAAGGCAAACACATGCACAAAAATAGGCGGACAACGGTACCATATGAATTAGTAAATGTTGGGTTCAACCATTTTTCTATCATGGAACGAAAATAAATGTTTCAGGGACAGTGTGGTACTTACCTTTGATGGAAACTTCACTGATAGGTGAGCTCCAGGGTCACTGTAAACACAAACCCATAAAGGCACAGTGCAACTGAGGTCCAGGGTCATTGTAAACACAAAGCCATAAAAAGCATTGAATCCCACAAACTCGAAGACAAACAATTAAGATGCTATTTTAGCTTAAAATTTGTAGCAAAAATCAGAAAGCCAGCTTGCAAAGAAAACCATTCAAACAAAGGAAGAAGCAGACGCCATTCGAAGTGAAGGAGGGTGCTCACTCACACTCTACAATGGGGGAAATCACGACACGATTTATGACTAGAAAGCACAGAAAGAAGCAGGTTTGCCCACGTACCTAAATCGCGACAGTGACGAACACAAACTCGAATGGGAACTGCAACACGAACAGTGACGAACACGAACTCAAACTCGAACTCCAACATGAACTCGAACTCGAACACCAACTCGAACGGGAACTGGTGCAAACTCCAACTCGAACATGAACAGGAATGGCAGCTTCAGGAGGACAAATAAACTAAGTGATGAGGAAGAAATGGAGAAAGAGTTTTGGTTACTGAACGCGTGGAGGGAAAATGGATTTTTGGGGTTTTAGTACTTATGAAAGGGACAACATCAGTTTTTTAAACAAAACTGATGTTAAGTAGTTCATCTCAACATCGGTGTTTTAAAAAACCGATGTTAACTTTCTACAGTTAACATCCGTTATTTACAAAATCGATGTTGACATCACCACCGCATTTGTGTTAACATCGGTTTTTTACAAAACCGATGTTAACAGTTACATGTTAACATCGGTTTTGAATAAAACCAATGTTAATAAACTAATCTTAATTACAAGTATGCCACCGCGCTTTTGTTAACATCGGTTTTTCCGAAAACCGATGTTAACCTGGCGATGTTAAATGTATATTTTTTATATAATAGCATGTTGGATTAGAACATTCAAGAAAAAGTATTTTTTAATATGATAAAGATCAAGCTTATGAATTAGCCTAAGCCACACATTTGAACCTATAAGCATCGGAACTTATGTTTTTGTGGTTGAATCTAGAGATTTAGGGTTAAACCATCAATGTTATGGAACTAACTAAATGTCCCTTAGCTTTCAATTATTGTCCGTGTGTCACGGAAGGTAATTAATTAAATGGTTGGTTATAATTAGGCATTAATTTATACCAAGCATTCAACACATAGGACTAGCAAAAGTAATCTTTTAGTAATGTTAAAGTAGTAATAATAATTAATCTTTTTTAATTATGCAGATTAAAATTGATCAATCAATCAAAAGTAAATAACTATTCACTAATCATTCTTTATTTATTCTACAATTTTACCTTTAAATCATTTCATAAATTTTAAATTATTCTTTTAACTTATATTAATTTTTCAATATTTTTATATTATTTTTTTTATTCTTTCATTTTTTATTAACTATATTTAATTTTATTGCTTTAGGTATGAAAAAAGAAGCTTAAAATGATTTAACTTTTGTTGGAAACATTTATAAACCATAGCATAGACATCAAACTATAAGATTTTATGATGTGGACATCAAAGCCCAAGCCTATGACAACCACCAGACCCAAACTCATGACCAGATGGAAGCCCAAGATCCAATACAAGGCATAGGAGGACCCATGACAAGAGCAAGAGCGAAAAAGGCCCAAGAAGCTTTGGAGCATATGGTGACTATTCTGAGGTCAGTTCAAATGCAGGGAGAGGCCCAACACTTGGAGGCCCATAAGGGATAGTTGCTAGTCCTATGTGTTGAATGCTTGGAATGAAGGCCCATTTACAGACTTTGGGATTTTACATTTCTCTTATTTTTTTGAGAACTAATTTGTATAAAACCTTTTGGAACTGAATGAAGAGGACAATTGTGGTTTTTGTCAAAAGTTTGAGCATTGTCTCTACTAGGGTTCTTCCTTGAACCAACTGATCTTATCAGGAATTCACCCAATTCTTGTGGCGATCCTCCAGGCTTATCAAACCTCGTTGTTTGTGGTGCCTATTCGATTTTCTATCTTCCATGTTTTTCTGTTCGTTTCTACATTTCAGCGTTCTTCAGTTTATGCCTTCAGCCTGATTTTCTCAGGTTTGTTCTGCATGTTTTATGAGTCTGTTTCTGTTGTTTCTTGACCCTAAATTGTAGTTCAGAGCGTAATCTTTCTCCTCATTTTGGAATCACTCTAATCCAAGATCTGTACACTGAGATACGATCGAAAATTAAAACTCGTTATGGGTTGTTGTTGGTGCTCGAATTTCATCCTAGAAGATCCAATTTGAACCAAACACTTGGTTTTACCATCATTTTAGGTGCATGGGTCTCTTTGGAGCTTGTATCACCACATATGGAGCATTTCATGCAATCTTGGTGCACTGCTTTGTCAATGTAAGTTGTACCACTTATGTGTTTTATATAGTAATGACTTCCATAATGAGCACATAACAAATATATTTGGTTTTGTTTAGTTTGCTGTTATAAGAAAATGTTTTGAAATTCATAGATTGAGTGGCCTATTGAAAAAATTGTTGCAGCTACATTTCTTCTTGTTTGAACTATTCCTCTGATTTAAGCAATTCTATAAAAAGTGAAATGAGTTTTCTGTCCTCTTTAATGACTATCTTGTTGTCATCGTGAATTGAAAGATTAACAAGAGTTGTGATCAAGTCCTCTGCAAAGACCCTCTTTTTGTTCGGAGACAAAGAGTCATAGCTTGTAGAGTAATGTATGCAAACAGAGTCTGTGACCCTGGGTTAGTTGTTTGTCGTCAATGTCCCAAATGGGCTTTGGTAGTTCAAGTCCATGGTTGTTACAACATTGTGAAATCATGTTTTGGAGCAAGTAATTAGGGGTGAGGATGGAGTGAGAAAGGACTTCCTGAATCTGAGGGCATATTCTGTGGACCTCATTTAGCCACCTATGATTGAATGGCCAATCAAAAGTTTGCACCATTAACCAACATACATTAATCTAGTAGTACAAATGTACAATTACAACCAAGTAACAACACAATGTCAATAATCTTTTAGGCAATAATTAAAACCACATCCTATAACAACTACTACTTCTCAATCTTCATTCTCCAAACAAGAACCATTCACAGCAAGTTCCACAAACCAAGCTATATGGTCTATTTTATGTGGATTAGAACCATATACACTCATTGTTGCACTATAAGATTCATTTTGTTGAGAAGATAAGGGTGCATTTGGAATCATCATGAATCATAAAAGATAGAATTTAGAATAGTCTAATGTTCACCCATTCAAATTAGCATGTATGCTTTGCATTGAGCTTTGATAAAGAATGGTTGTATGAATTTTTTATAGGGATTATACTACTTTTCTAAAAATCTATCCAATTGTCATAGAAGTTTAGACATTTTTTTTAAATTTCAAAACTTCTGTTTCTAAATAAAAGCTTAAACATATAACTCCTAACTCAAAGTTATAAATGGCAAAAGCTTACATAAATGATGAACGCTTGTTTTCATATATTGTTAACAGTCTGTTCAATACACTCAGCTGGACAATGCCTGAATTTGTAAACATAAGTGTTTTATTTTGTTAATAGGCTGTTCAATGTTTAACAATTGATTTTGGTTGTAGGTACAAGTTTTTGACTCAAGCTTAGGAAGCTGAGTCTTCTTTTATAACCAGTGTACTTGGGTCGACAATTTTGCACACCATAGCACTTCAATTGTCGCACTCCTTGCTGTTGTTAGTGACCATCTTTCGAGGTATGTATTTGTCTATCCCACTCCTGTGCTTATTACATGCTTGTTGATATATGACTATTATTTTATGTAAGCAATTATGTGAGTTGCGAGTGAATCTTAGTTTCTCGTTTGAGATTCAATACAATGATTAATATGGACAATTTGCATTAATTGATGTATTGAATCTTGAATTGTCTTTTAGGATAGTTTGGGAAGACTTATTTTTTATAGTAGATTCATACGTATAGGTTAATTGTCTTTTGTTAAATTTGACGATATTTCGGTATAGTTCATTTCACTTTGTTCTCCGAGTGCATAGTTGAATGTGGTGGATGATGACATGCCATCGCTTTCATCTTGTGTACTTAGAGACTAATGCGAAATGCTGCCGAAATTTCGTGAAATTTAACAAAAGATAATTAACCTTTATGCATAAATCTACTATAAAAAATGTCTTCCTAAATGGGATAGGGCCACACCTTTAATGAAAAAATGAGGTTTTCATGCATGTTGGATAACTTAATGAAGTGTCAGAGCAAAGGGGAAACATGAATCAAAGTTGGATGAAAGTATCACACATTAGTGACGAGTATAAGAATGGGGTTGAACAATTCCTACAATTTATTGAACATAATGCACCATCTTTGTGTGGGAAATTTTTTTGTCCCTATGTTAAATGTGAAAATGGGAGACACCAGTAGGTAAATGACATAAGATTACGTCTTATATATGACGAAATCATTCCGAATTACACAAAATGGATAATGGTTTGAAGAAAAATAAAAATGATGTTTTATTTATTAATTTAATAGGGAGTAAAATAGAGTTCCTATTTATAAAATGATAAAATAAAAAATAGAGTAAATAATAGGCTAAGAGTACCATAGATATAAATAAACATATTATGTCACATTTTACATTTACGATACATCTCTACACTTTTTTTTCCTCTCAAATTCGTTTCTCTCCTCCTTCTCCCAAAATCCTCTCTTTTATCCACATACATCCAAATTTGTGCCAATAAACCTATGATCTTGGACTCATTAACCATTGGATCGTCATAAAATTTAAACACTAGATTTGGAACTCATTTCTACACAAAACCACTATTGGGATTTGTAAATTAATGCCTACGGTGAGAGAAATATCATTTGCTTGTAGCTATCCTTTTTCCATATACACCCAAACCCGTCCCAATAAAACTAAGATCCTGTACTTGTTAACCATTGGATCGCTATGAAATTTTAACTTTGCATTTGAAATTCATTTTGGCACTTCTACATCATTAGGTTTTGAAAAGTAACATCTGTGGAGGGTGAAATTCTCATTGCATGCTGACAGTGCAATGAAGGCTCTAATCCCTTCTCCTTCTCTCTAAGGCTTTGAAACCCTAGTAGAGAAGCCAAAGAAAAAGTTTGGAGAATCTTAGAAAACCGCTAGAGATGCCTCTATCACTACCAAACTACACACGTGAGCCCGTTTAGAGGTAAAAGATGAGTTTATTGCAATTGGGTTAGAATGAACATGTGTAGGGATCCTTAGATGATCAAATTGAGGTTCATCTTGAGATGTTTACTGTATTGTAATTCTTCATGTATGATTACGCGAAATTGTTTGAGGGGTTTTACTCCCTATGTTGTGAGAAACATTTTCATACAATTTGTTTGTATTTTGGACAAGATTTACTAGACTAACATGATAAATTGTTATATTGGGATCATGAAATTGTGATTAAAATTTTGTGTAATGGATAAATTGAATATGTGTTGATTTGTGAGATACAAGTAAACATGTGATGGTGAATTGTGACATTGTGATATATTAAAATTGTGAACATGAAATTTGGTTGTGAATAAGTGTGTGGTTAATACTTGAGGTGATATTACTTGTGTTGTGAGTTGTGAATTATACAATAACCCGATTTGTGTTTACCTTGAAAAAAAATTTTTTATGCACGAGGTGTTAAAATGAAAGTGTAAGGTTCCATGTTAGGAACCTGAGGTTTTAAATTGTAGTGTGACACCCTCTACTCCTTTACCCCTCACATATATGTATTAATAATAAAAGGAAGAAGAAATCAAAATTAATTAAAAGTTTTTAAAATACATTTAAATACAAGTCTTTCAAAAGGATAAAAGGCTCACATTCACTTTTCTAACATGTATAATAAAACTTGTTCAAATAAATAATAAATCATCTCGGCTCAAAAAAAGGTCGTCTAAGACTTCATGCAATTAATATAGAAACTTATACTCAAATCTCACATCCTATCAGAGCATTGTGTTTTTGTGTCCTCTAGCATGATGTTCTTCATAGTCATCCACCTAACCATCTGCTCCCACAAACACAAAGTTTGAGATCATCACAGGATTCAAACACAAATAGCACATGGGGAGTGAGCCATCACATTCCTAACTAATAGAGAGAAGCAAGACAACATGTAGGTATAAAAATCATATAAACAAAATATAACTTACTTAAGAATAACTCATGTTATTTCACCACTTTGTCGTGTAACATCACATCACAACACCACACATCTCATTCATTTTCACAACATTCACGTACTCAATGATCAAAACACAGTATCATTAAATCAATCAATATTGATCAATACACAAGCATTATGCAACATATATACTAAGACTCAATCCTATATGCAATGTGGTACCATGTCAGTGAAAAACCTCGTCAGGCGCCTAGGAGTACATGACAAGACAAACCACACACTAGCAAGTCAGGTAATTTTCACTTGGTGAAATCATAGGGAGACTAGTCAGGGTCACGCTATTTTGTGAGAATGCTCCAACCATGTGGAATCGGCACATGCTTAAAGGAGCACTCAAATAGAGTGTATTTACCCCCAAGGCCTACACTCTGAAGAGTGCGTCAGGGCCTCTCCCTTCTGATTCAGGTCCAACCGAGAAAACATTTTAGCACACAAACTCTATCTATGAACTGTACAAAACACACAACTCCTCAATTGTTCTCAAAATAGTTTTATCTTGTCACGCTTGTGATTAAACTCGTCAGATCCCCACAGTGGTTTCCATCACAATACTCGTCGCGCATTAACTCGTTGCCCTTACAGGGTCTTAGCATTAACTCGTCATCTTTAAAGGGTCTTTTAGTCGGGTGATTGTACAATTCATAGCTCACAACTCAATGCACACAACATCTCAATGCACACATATATTACGAGTCAATACATACTTAATTTATCACATATAAACGGTCTCAATCACAATGATATAATCCCAAAGTAGCATGTTATCACACCTCATGAATCATATACACTTTACCTATGAACTATGCAATACACACAACTACTCAATTATTTTCAATATCATTTTTACTGGTCATGCTTGTAATTAAACTCGTCGGGTTCCTATAGTGGATTCCATCACAATACTCGTCGCCCTTAAAGAGTTTTACAATTGTGTGATTGCACAGTTTATAGCTCACAACTCAATATACACATCTTAATACACATGTATTTCACCTTTTATCACAAGTTCAATTTATGACATACTCACAATTTGATTCACAATTTCAGAATCTCAATATAACAATTTATACAAAAGGTTTATCACAACATGGGAAATAAAACCCCTCAAATAATTTCGCCCAATTATATCAAAATCATAGGTATGAAAAACGAAAACACCAAGAAAACTTAATTTTATCAATCAATTCACATCAGGACATCAATATTGCATTTATAATCATAAAGGAAAAATTCAATAAACATAAAAAAAAACCCTATTTAATCCTCTAAGGATCCCTACACATGTTCATTATAACTCCAATTGCGATAAAATGCGATAAAAATATTATTTCTAAATGTGATAAAAATATTATTTCTTATTCAAATGTGATAAAAATATTATTTCTAAATTTGATAATAATTTAATTTGTTTAGAAACTATGTTTTCTAACAAATGATACGCCTATACTTTACTTCCAAAGTAATTTATGTGTAATAGTAGATGAACAATTTTTCATTAAGACGTGTGCTTGAATATTATGTATTTCATTAATTTTTTTTTGTAATAACACTTCTTGCTAATTTATAATAAACATTATAATTTAAAAATTTATTTTAAAATATCAACATTACCGTACAATACACGAGCAAGAAGAAGAAGAAATAATGCTCACGATCTTTGAATATCTTAAAGAAACTAACAATTTCGTCCCTAAAATTCCTATTGGTGATCCTTCTATCAAATTTCTTTGACCAACTTTAATTGTCTCTACAAGGTGCTAATGAACATTCCCGTGTGTCTCGCGTTAACTACCATGAGCCAACAACCAAGTTACTCACTAAATAAATGATAGTTTCTGTCGACCCCAACATATGGATGAAGCACAATGAATTAGGGCTATGCCTAAACCATTGTATATAATTATATTATGTCACTGCCAAGGCTTTCTTTGTATCCAGAAACCATTGTCTTAGCTTTGCACCTTCATAACAATTGTTGATGTAAGCTCCATTGGAGCTTGTAGGCCTAGGATCTTCTTCATCAATGAATTCCTTTGCTTCTTGGAAGATGAATGGCAGCGGAATGGAGAAGGAAGAGAGAGAGGAGACACCACTTCAAGGAGAAGATGAGTCTAGAAGAAGCTCACCACCATAGGAGGTCATGGATAAGAGCTTGGAGGAAGAAGGAGATGAATGAAGGGAGAGGAAGAGAAGAGAATGAAATTTTATGCTCTGAAAGAGCTCTGAAATCTGAAGTTTAATTTTCAAATGATCAAAGTTGAAAAAATGCACACACATGACCTCTATTTATAGCCTAAGTGTCACACAAAATTGGAGGGAAATTAGAATTTCAATTCAAATTTCACTTGAATTTTAAATTGAATTTGTGGAGCCAAACTTTGGAGCCAAAATTTCACTAATTATGATTAGTGAATTTTAGTTATGGTTCAGCCTAGTAATCCAAGATCAATTCCAAGAATCTCCACTAAGTGTACTTAGGTGTCATGAGGCATGTAAAGCATGAAGGACATGCACAAAGTGTGGCTATATGATGTGGCAATGAGGTGTAGTAAGCAAATGCTCACCTCTCCTTCTAAAATTTAATTGTATTGGGCTTCTACCAATTCAATTAAATTTATTTCCCAACACACACATCAAATATTCACATAGTGCATATGAAATTACAAAACTACCCCTAATACAAAAACTAGTGTAGGTGCCCGAAAATACAAGGGCTGAAAAATCCTATATTTCTAGGGTACCCTACGTACATTATGGAGTCCTAAATACAATGACCAAATATAATGACATCCTAGTCTAATATGTACAAAGATGATTGGACCCAATCTTGGCCCATGGGCTCAGAAACCTACCCTGAGGTTCATTAGAACCCTAGGGCCTTCTTTAGCAGCTCTAGCACAATCCTCTTGGAGCCTCTTGCTCATGGCTCTAGTGACTGATCCCTTCCTAGGGAGGATTGCATCAATTGCAATGGCTTCTAACACTATCATCCAATGCAGTCCTTCAACTCATACAAAAAGGAAATATGACGTGTTTGTGAGCTTCCGTGGTGAAGACTCACACAACAACTCCACTGGTTTTCTCTTTGAAGCTCTCCAAAAAAAAGGCATTGATGCCTTCAGAGATGATGCAGGTCTCAACAAAGGAGAATCCATAGCACCCAAGCTGCTTCAAGCCATTGAAGGGTCTCGCCTTTTCGTTGTGGTGTTCTCAAAGAACTATGCTTCCTCTACTTGGTGCTTGCGTGAACTAGCACACATCTGCAACTGCATTGAAATATCGCCAAGACATGTTTTGCCTATTTTTTACGATGTTGGTCCATCAAAGGTGCGAAAACAAAGTGGAAGTTATGAGAAGCCTTTGCCCAACACGAAGAAAGATTTAGTGAGGATAAAGAGAAGATGGAGGAATTGCAAAGATTGAGTAAAGCTCTTACAGATGGGGCCAATCTACCTGGTTGGGATATCCAAAATAAGTAAGTATTCTTGTGTCATTTCTTGATGGACCTTAATTAGTATATATGCAGTGAGTTACCTTCATGTGCATATATTTCACCAGTTCTTAGTCATGCGGTTTTCTAAAATAAATTTATTGTCCCTTTTTAAACTAAAAGTAAGAGTGGTTGAGGAGGTAATTTGCAAATTGAGTCTAAATTTTTAGGCGTTTAATGCAGCAATGTTTTAAAAGTTAAAAAGTACTATATTATTATCTTGTCATATACATGACATTCACTTTTGGTTCTCTTGGGTGATGATTTTGCATTCTCTACCATCTTTAAATTTTCAGGCTACAACAATATGCAGAGAGATTGAAGAAATTGTTCAAAACATACTAAAAATTTTGGGTCCCAAATTTTCAAGTCTTCCAAATGATCATCTAGTTGGGATGGAATCCTGTGTTGAAGAATTAGTAAAGCTTTTAGAATTGGAGTTGTTTAATGTTGTTTGAGTTGTCAGAATTAGTGGGATGTGTGGAATAGGAAATACAACTCTTGATCGTGCTTTATATGAAAGAATCTCTCATCATTATGATTTTTGTTGTTTTATTGATGATGTAAGGAAAATTTATCAAGATTCCAGTGCATCGTGCATTAGGTGTACAAAACAATCACTTTCTCAATTTCTAAATGAAAAAAATCTAGAGATTTGTAATGTTTATGAGGGAACATGTTTGGTATGGTCTAGCCTATGAAATGCTAGAACACTCATAGTTATTGATCATGTTGATAAAGTTGGACAACTGATGATGTTTACAGGGAGAAGAGAGACTCTATTGCGTGAATGCCTAGGTGGAGGGAGTAGGGTAATCATAATATCTAGGGATGAACATATATTGAGGAAACATGGAGTAGATGATGTTTACTGAGTCTTGCCAGTGAATCACATCGATGTTGTTAAGTTATTTTGCATAAATGTTTTCAAAAGTAATTATATTAAAAGTGGTTATGAAGAGTAGATGAATGGTGTATTATCACATGTTGAAGGTCACCCCTTGGCAATTGATCGAAGTAATGGGCTCAACATTGTTTGGTGGAAATGTCTCACAGTGGAGAAGTGCATTGGCTAGACTAAGAAAATAAAAGTAGAAACATTATGGATGTGTTGCAAATAAGTTTTGATGAGCTCGATGACAAAGATAAGAAAATATTTCTAGATATTGCTTGCTTCTTCGCTGATTATGATGAGGATTATGTTAAGGAAATTATAGATTTTTGCAGATTTCATCCTGAAAATGGCTTACGAGTTCTTGTTGATAAATCACTCATAAGGTTTGAATTTGGGAAGATTTATATGCATGGCTTGTTGAGAGATTTGGGTAGGTATATTGTTCGAGAAGAATCACCTAAAGAGCCAAGAAAATGGAATAGGTTGTGGGATTACAAAGATCTCCACGAAGTTATGTTAGATAATAAGGTAAAATAGTTTTGGAGTATAAAATGCTAGGTTGTCATTTTTCTAGAAGTTGTAAACACCTCAAAATTAAAGATCTAACATTTCATTCCTTTTTCTGTTGTATGAAGTAAAATAATCTTTTAAGTCATAGTTGTTGAATATCTAGAAGATTTTCCTCAAAAAACAATGAGCGAAAATGAGTCACCTTAAATTCCTCAACTCAATCATCTTTT
Source organism: Glycine soja (assembly GCF_004193775.1). Taxonomy (NCBI): domain Eukaryota; kingdom Viridiplantae; phylum Streptophyta; class Magnoliopsida; order Fabales; family Fabaceae; genus Glycine; species Glycine soja. The sequence continues at coordinate 16,703,246 of NC_041013.1, read as the reverse complement.
AAATGAATTAGGATATCTTGTTTGGAAAAAAATATCTATTTGAGTGTTTGCCACCATCTTTTCAGCCGCACAAGCTCATTGAGATGTCCCTTCCTGAGAGTAACATGAAACAATTATGGGAAGACAAAAAGGTATAGTGTAAATTTTTATTCTTTTTCTATTTTAATTTTATTTAAATGATTAAAAAAGAAATATTATCTTTTGTTATATATTTTCTTTCTTTCCAACTAATTTAAGATTGAGATAGAAGAAGGTCCAGTTATTATTTATTTTGCCTCCTGCTATTGTTCACTGCATCCTCTACACAATTTGAGACATTTAGATAACTCTCACTCCAAAAATCTAATCAAGATACCAAATTTGGGTGAGGCTATAAATCTTGAGCGTCTAAATCTCAAAGGATGTACACTACTCAGGAAGATTGATGCATCCATTGGTCTTCTAAGAAAGCTTGCATTTTTGAATTTGAAAGACTGCACAAGTCTCATCAAGTTACAATTTTTTGGAGAGGCTCTATATCTTGAAACGTTAAATCTGGAAGGATGTACACAACTAAGGAAGATAGATCCATCCATTGGTCTTCTAAGAAAGCTTACTATTTTAAATTTAAAAGATTGCAAAAATCTAGTAAGCTTACCCAGCATCATACTGGGTCTCAATTCTCTTGAATACCTAAGTCTTTCTGGCTGTTCAAAAATGTACAATATAGTTATTTGATGAACCAAGGGATGATGAGCTTTCAGAGAAGCTTTGTATATGTGAAGCTCCTACTCAATCCCAATCAACATCCTCCATTTTGAAAAAGGTTGTTTTCGAGGCCTTTACATTTGGTGTATGCCAAAGCACATAAAGATTCAGTTAGTCATTTATTGTTTTCCTTGCCTATTTTCTCCTGTATGCGTGAACTTGATCTAAGTTTTTGAAATTTACATCAAATCCCTGGTGCTTTTGGAAATTTACATTGCTTAGAATGCCTAGATTTAAAGGGAAACAACTTTTCTACTTTGCCTTGTCTCAAGGAGCATTCCAAACTGTTAGCTTTAAACTTACAGCACTGCAAGCGATTGAAATATTTGCCTGAGCTCCCTTCACGAACTTATTTTCCATCATGAACCTACATGCCGCCATGGTCAATTAGATAAAATTTACTTGATGATGACACAAAATTTGGATTATATATTTTTAACTGTCCAGAATTAATTGAGGGAACGCTGCACTAGCATCGGTTTATCATGGATGGTACAAATTGTTTAGGTGTGTACACTCCTTGCTTCCTCCCCCGTCTCTTTCTTTTTCTCTTTTATGTGTTGGAACCATGATTTAACATAAAGCTATTTCCATGTGCTAGGCATTCCACCAAAACAAACATGCATGCCATCTGACAGCTACATGCATTGAAATCAGCTTGAAATTACTTTCCACCGGTACTTCAATATAATAAGAAGAAAAACATGTTCACAACATGTTTACAAAAATATGGACTACCAATTAATGCATGAATTAACATTAAGTTTCACTTCGGCACGTCTTATTTGGTTACACAAGTCTTCACCTCTTATCCTTAATAGAGTTACTGAAGACAACACCATGTGATATCTCATGTGTATGTCCTCCTTCCTTTACCAGTCATTTTCTATGGGAATGGGTTTCTACAGAATCTTAAAAACTATATATACACTATCCTCGATCTTCACAAACAACACAAGCGGTTGCAATCCTCAAGCTTCAACATTTATATTCATTCTTAGAAAATTTGTGATTGTTCTTCTTCCTTCAATCAAGCAGAAAAATGGGTTTCCGTTTACCTTCTATTCGACGGGCATCAAAAGCGGTTCATCATTGCCATATCATACTTGAACCTACCTTCATTCCAGGACTTGTTGAGTCAAGCTGAGGAAGAGTTTAGATATGATCATTCCATCGGTGGCCTCACAATTCCTTGCAGTGAAGATGTTTTCCAACATATAACTTCTCACTTGAATGGACAATAAATCTTGCACTGTTGGAGACACTGACTTATTTAGTAGACATTTTATACAATAGGCATCTTCTCAACCTAATTGTAAAGATTACCAATTTTTTTATTAATGACATCGAATTCAATTGCTATGTGTTTGTTTGTCAATTACATTGTTTACTTTCCTCTGCAATAAGAACTATAGACACTAGTAGGAGTTTGGCTGCTGGAAAAAAAAGACTTGATTTCTATTATTTCACAGCATATAATAGCTTACACGCACGTGCTTCAAATACACGGCTCGAAAGAGTGGTATTTTTCAAGGAACAAGAGGAACTTGAATATATTAATTTGGGATGGGATTAATGAAAAAGCTAGTGGTATTTTTTATCACACTATCACCCAAAACTTAAATTCATTCTCCCAATGGTATACCTTTTATGGAAATAGATGAATTATCAAATAAGAGTGCTACATGAACATGCATCTCTGGTACATCTCAATCTCTGAGCTGTACAATGGAAGTCCCATCTCAATTGACCTTTATATTGTGTCTTATGTTGTGACCCCATGGTGCCAAATAACTATTCCTGTTGAAATTGCTACAAATTTCTAGAATATTCTTAAATATAATATGTATGAATATGGTAGAACAATTGAGAACTATAGTGTGTATGAATATGGTAGAACAATCTAGAACTATAATGTGTACGAATATGGTAGAATAATCTAGAACTATAAGTGTATGTATAAGATAGAAGAATCTAGAACTATCATGATACTAATCTATCATGAAAACTCTAGAAAGACCTAAAGTAATGTAGAAACATTCACCACCATTGAGAGGTTGGTGACTTGAGCCTATAACTAGGCAATTGGTATGTTGTAATGGATAAATCCAAGAAATCAATGACATAGCCTTCTTTCTAAAACAATTCTCTAAAACTATCAACTATCAACTATCATCTAACCAACTAACAATAGTGGCATCAGAGCTACGTTCGGTCATACATTGGGCGTAGTTATATTACCTACCTACCATTCCAAAATCCTCCCAACTACTTCAAAAATTTTCTGTACTATTAACCCACTCTAATAATATTTTTTCTAAGCTATGGATAACACTACTCAATCGTCAACTATTTCTGTCCCTATCTTCAATGGTGAAAATTATGATTTCTGGCATGTTAAAATGGAAACATATTTTTCATCTCAAGATTTATGGGACATAGTAGAAGAAGGCTTCACCATTCCCGAGGATACTTCAGCTCTTAATGCATCTCAAGAAAAAGAGTTGAAGAAAAATAAACAGAAAAATTCAAAGGCGTTGTTCACCTTGCAACAAGCGGTGACTGATCCAATTTTCACAAGAATTATGGGAGCTAAGACTGCCAAAGAAGCGTGGAACACATTGCAGGAGGAGTTTCAAGGAAGTGTTAAGGTACGTGCCGTTAAACTTCAATCTCTAAGAAGAGATTTTGAACTATTGAAGATGAAGGAGTTTGAGACAGTTAAAGATTACTATTCTAAAGTTAAAGAAATAGTTAATCAAATGAGAGCTTTTGGGAAACATATTCTTGACAAGAAAATTGTTGAGAAAATTCTAATTACTATGGCCCAAAAGTTTGACCCAATCGTGACAACGATTGAGGAAACCAAAGATCTGTCCACTTTATCAGAGACAGAACTTGTGGGCTCTCTTGAAGCATATGAGCAAAGACTGTATAGGCATAAAGAAGATACAATTGAAAATGCCTTCCAGTCAAAGTTTAAATTTCAGCCCCAAAACAAAGAAAATGGAGGAAAGAAAAATTATGGAGAAACTTCCAAAAGAAGAGAAGGTTCTAGGAATTTCCTTAAGAACAAAATAGATAAAAATCCTCCATGCAATATATGGAAAAGGCAAGGCCACGCAGAGAAAAATTGTTGGTTCCGTAATATGCCACAATACAACCATTGCAAGAAGTTCGGGCACGTAGAGAAAAATTGTCGCAACAAAAATAGGTATCAAGCCAATATCACAGAGGAGCATGATCAAGAACAATGTACGTTCTACACCACTCAAGACTCAATAAAAGAAAAAGGGAGGAAGCTGGTACTTGGATAGTGGATGTAGCAATCACATGGCCAGGGATGAGACTATTTTCAAAAGCATTGATGAGTCTGTCAAAGTCAAAGTTCGACTGGGAAATGGAAGTGTGGTTGAATCAAAAGGCAAAGGCACCGTCATGGTGGAGACAGATAAAGGTACGCGACTCATCCATGATGTCTTACTAGTTCCCAACCTAAAAGAAAATCTTCTAAGCATTGGCCAAATGATGGAGAGAGGCTACACACTTCACTTTGAAGGAGGTGTATGCAAAATCTTAGACAACAAAAATAAAAGGTTTGAGATAGCCCGAGTAAAGATGAATAAGAGCAATAGAAGCTTTCCTCTAAATTTAAAATATGCAACAAACATTGCCATGAAGGTACAAGTTGATGATTCATGGCTATGGCATCGAAGATTTGGCCACTTCAACACACATGCCTTGAAGTTGTTACATGAGAAGAACATGATGAGAGATCTTCCAAGCATAAAGGAGAACAATGAAGTGTGTGAAGGATGTCTCCTTGGTAAGCAACACCTATTTCCTTTCTCAACAAGCGGAGCATGGAGAGCGAAAGATCTATTAGAGCTGATACATACGGACGTTTGTGGACCAATGAGGACGCCATCACATGAGAACAACAAGTACTTTATACTCTTCATTGATGACTTCTCTTGAATGACATGGGTATATTTTCTAAAAGAAAAATCAGAAGTCTTTGGAGTATTCAAAAAGTTCAAGGCCTTTGCTGAAAATCAAAGTGGAAAACGGATAAAAGTACTAAGAAGTGATTGCGGCAAAGAGTACACCTCTCGCGAGTTTGAAAGATTTTGTGAGGATGAAGGCATTGAGCGACAACTTACAGTTGCATATTCTCCTCAACAAAATGGAGTGTCCGAGAGAAAGAATAGCACAGTTATGGAGATGGCTAGATCGATGCTTAAGGAGAAGGGACTACCTAACACATTTTGGGCTGAAGCAGTCTACACTGCTGTTTACATACTCAACAGATGTCCAACTAAGTCTGTAAAAGACAAGACTCCAATTGAAGCTTGGAACGGGAAGAAGCCATCAGCAAAGCACCTAAGGGTCTTTGGATCTATATGCTACATTCATATTCCAGACGTGAAGAGGCACAAGCTTGAAGACAAGACTATACGAGGTATCTTCCTTGGGTATAGCAATATCTCTAAGGGTTACCGTGTCTACAACTTGCAAACTAAGAAACTCGTCATCAGTCGAGATGTTGAAGTTGATGAGTACGCTTCTTGGAATTGGGATGAAGAAAAAGTGGAGAAGAACGTTCTTATACCCGCTCAACTACCTCAAGAAGAAGTTGAGGAAGAAGACCCAGGTGAACCACCTTCACCTCCACCACAACAATAAGATCAAGAACTATCATCACCAGAGTCTACTCCAAGACGAGTAAGATCTTTGGTGGACATATATGAAACCTGTAACTTGGCCATACTTGAACCTGGAAGCTTTGAAGAAGCGTCAAAGCAGGAAGTATGGGTCAAGGCAATGGAAGAAGAGATACAGATGATCGAGAAAAACAACACATGGGAGTTAGTAAATCGTCCCCTTGGAAAAGATATCATTGGGGTTAAGTGGGTCTATAAGACAAAGCTCAACTCTGATGGCACCATACAGAAACACAAGGCGAGGCTAGTAGCTAAGGGTTACTCACAGCAACCCGGAATTGACTACAATGAGACATTTGCACTAGTAGCTCGTCTTGATACCATAAGAGCTCTAATAGCTCTTGCGTCACAAAAAGGATGGAGTATCCATCAACTAGATGTCAAATCCGCCTTCCTTAACGGCGTACTTGAAGAAGAGATCTATGTGGAGCAGCCACAAGGATTCGTGTCTAAAGGCAAAGAAAGCAAAGTGTTAAGACTAAGAAAAACACTCTACGGTTTGAAGCAAGCACCTCGAGCATGGTATAGAGAAATTGATCAATATTTCATGGATCAAGGATTCAGGAGGAGCAAGAGAGAGCCTACACTTTACATCAAGTCTCAAGGACAATACACTCTCTTACTCTCTCTATATGTAGATGATCTTATCTACACGGGAAACAATACTAAGATGATGATGGAGTTTAAAGAAGACATGATGAAGACCTTTGAGATGACCGACCTTGGTTTGATGAGTTACTTCCTCGGCATAGAGGTAAGTCAGAGAAATGAAGGGATATTCATCTCGCAAAAGAAATACACATAAGGCTTACTTAAGAAATTCAGGATGTATGGTTGCAAACCTGTTGCTACTCCACTCATAACAAATGAGAAACTACAGAAGAATGATGGAGCACCAGAAGCTGATGCATTCAAATACCGAAGTCTAATTGGAAGCCTCCTATATTTGATAGCTACATGGCTTGACATAATGTATGCTACAAGTCTTCTATCAAGTTCATGCAAAGCCCAAGTCAAATACACTTTGGAGCAGGAAAAAGAATTTTGAGGTATCTACAAGGAACAAAAGAGTTCGGTATATGGTATACTACCGAAACCAACCCAGAATTACTTGGCTACACCGACAGTGATTGGGCAGGTTCGACAGATGACATGAAGAGTACCTCTGGCTATGCTTTCTCACTAAGACCGGGAATGTTCTCTTGGGTGTCGAAGAAGCAAGCTACAGTAGCACAATCAACAGCAGAAGCAGAGTATGTGGCAGCTGTTGAAGCAACAAGTCAAGCTATATGGCTTCGTAGGATACTTGAAGACATGGGAGAAAAACAAGATAAGCCTACTAAAATCAACTGCGACAACAAATCAACAATTACAATGGCAAAGAATCCAGTTCATCACAACAGAACAAAACACATAGCAATCAAGTATCACTTTATTAGAGAAGCTGAAGCAACTAAAGAGATCAAACTCGACTACTGCAGAACAGAAGATCAAATTGCAGACATATTCACGAAGGCGTTCCCGAGACCAAGATTTGAAGAATTACGAGCTATGCTCGGAGTCACAGAAATTTGCATCAAGGAGGAGTGTTGAAATTGCTACAAATTTCTAGAATATTCTTAAATATAATATGTATGAATATGGTAGAACAATCTAGAACTATAATGTGTATGAATATGGTAGAACAATCTAGAACTATAATGTGTATGAATATGGTAGAATAATCTAGAACTATAAGTGTATGTATAAGATAGAAGAATCTAGAACTATCATGATACTAATCTATCATGAAAACTCTAGAAAGACCTAAAGTAATGTAGAAACATTCACCACCATTGAGAGGTTGGTGACTTGAGCCTATAAATAGGCAATTGGTATGTTGTAATGGATAAATCCAAGAAACCAATGGCATAGCCTTCTTTCTAAAACAATTCTCTAAAACTATCAACTATCATCTAACCAACTACCAACAATTCCAATTATAACAAGCTATTTGGCATAACATCTATATATGAAATCCTTTTTCATTGAAACATACTTTGAAAGAAAGAGTTGATTGGTTTAAGAATCAGCACGTAGCTTTATAGTAGTTGGATTGGCTTACCAATATAATTATCTAATGGTATTAGTGTCATATTATACTTATTATGTAGAAAAAATAAACGGTTTTTGTAGAAAAATGTTACTAAAGTGACCTTCGAGTTTTTTTTAACAGAGATCACATGTATTCTTGGTAAAGTTCTCCTTTAAATATTTAATAAGGTTTTATATAGATTCAAACTTGACGCAATAGTTAAATTAGAATAACTCTGCGTCAATTGATTCTTGCGCTTAATAATTCCCTTACACTAACTCTCAATCACTACTACTGTATACCATTTTTAATAAAAAAATATTTTTTATTTTTTAATCAATACTTTTAGAGCACTTTAATGAGATTAAAAAAAGGATAAAAGAGAAGCCAAATATCGAAGCATTAGAAGTGAGCATTAACTAAAGCCACTATCTGCATGAAGAACCAGCAGAACTGCACAAACCATGCTTCATAGCAGTTTATAAAAACAATACCTGTTTCAAAATCAAATATAAAAAATTTCAGAAAAGTAATTCGTTGTCAATGTAATAAATAATAATTTTAAATTTTTTTTGGTAGTAATAAAACAAAATACTTATTTATTGCAATCGCTTATTGACACAAAAGTACTTTTACATGCTCTAAATAAATTATGCAGTTAGCTAGTGTCTGTTTAGAAAAGCAAAAGTGAGGTCAAACAAAAAAGCATCAGAGTTAAGTACTAATTAGCTAAAGCCACCATCTGCGAGGAAAATCACCAGAACATAAAACAAGAGCTTATTAAAATCAAATTTAAATGATGGTACTGTTCTGTAAATGAAAAATATAATAATTTATAATTAAAAAATAGTTTTGGTAGTAACGAAATACTATGTAAATGCAGTTGTTAATAGATAAAAATATACTTATCTGCATGTTGTAACTATGCAATTTGCAAGTGACTATTGTTAAGAAATGAGGTGGCAATTTCACTGAGCTGAGTAGGCTGGTCCAAAAGGGTGTTTGTTTTTACAGAACAGAACCTTATAGCCTAAAAGATTCACCATTCACCAAATTCAACCCTTTCTTTGATGCATGATCAATTTGTGCATCTAGGCATATAGAATGGCCCCTACTGGCCCATCTGCCATTTATTTTATGCCTCTCGAACTTCCAACATATCATGAGAAATTATACAATCTACAAGCAAAGGATCAATATGGAAAGACTTTCATTTGAACGACAATTAGAGATTGGTGGAAAGAATCTGACCATCGTTGAAAAGAGTAGGCCATGCCATGATATTGATTTGGATGTGTAGACTGTTTTAAGACAAATGATAAGGACTACAAGATGACATGTTATCAGCATCTTTGTGCCAATACAAATGAAAAAGAATTTTTTGGGGTCCCTGCAGAAATGCGTATCCAAGCGCTTATTCATATATTGGGGAAATCGGTCACTTTTACATTCATAACTCACAAGTTTCATTGCTACTCAAGTTCCTTCTTTTCCTTCGATGTATACTCATTTTGAGTTTCTGAATGTAAATGTGTCAAATGATCTGTGTAATTTTAGTTATGTATGGCTAGCAAGTTGTAATTGTTATGACAAATATCTTGGAACCATAACGACTATAGGCAACAACCATCCCGGTGCCCAGATAGCAACATGGACAACCAACCATGCCCAAAAAAGGAAAAGTGACCATCTCTTTGTTTTAAATTTAGTTATTAATATTATTAAATTATTATATATATATATATATATATATATATATATATATATATCAATACAATTTGTTTTCAATTTAGTTATTAAAATATAGTTCACAAGCAATAGTAACTAAAACTAATGATTTAAAAGCAATGTGAATCATTTGTAGATATTTGAATTTTACAATATATCTAATCAAAGTTAATTGACCTAATTATCAATAACAAATTTAATTATGTTAAACGCATAGTCGTTGACCTAATAAAATGTAATTATATAAAAATAATAATTTTAATTTAAATAATTACAGGATAAGTTTTATTAATTATATTATTTGTATTTACTTAGTTAATAATATATGCAAATTAAAAATATAAATATACATAAATACTGTTTTTAGATGATTTGAAAAGTTTTATAATTCATTTAAAAATTTATATGAAAAACTAATTTACACTTGTTTTAAATTCAAACAAAAATTGGCATTAGAATAGAAATAGATATTTAATTTTATAAAAATTGTGAGATCAATTTTTTTTCTTAAATTGAAGATGCCGATAGAAATACTAACAAGAGAAATCAATTCTCTATTAGAAGTATCAATCTATATTAAAAATAATTTTCTTTTAATATATGTAATATTTATAGAATATTTTAATACTTGCATTTTTTCTAATTTTAAAACAAATTTTTTCAAATATGAAATCTTTTATACTTAATCAAAGATTGACTATATGCTGCAAGATAATGGTTAAATGAATTATCAAAAATGAGATGTTGAAATTACTTGATTATTAAATTTTAATGAACAAAATTATAGTTCAAAAAATTAGAAGAATGATATAGAAATTGATAAATCATATTAAATTTAAATTAAAATATAAAATTTGTCTAAGGACTCAAAAATTGTAGACACAACCCTGGTCTAAATTCAAGTATAATTACAAACTAATTAAATGTATTTCAAATTTAAATTAATGTAAATTAGTAATTTAATATATACTAATTATTATATTATTTTAAAATATTTTAATTTGACTGATGTCGGGTCATGAAGCACTCGTGGGAACTTAATTTTAACTGGAAAGCGGAAAGTGGAAGAAGCTCTGTAGAAACTGTGAAGAAGCTTCCACTACTAGAATTTGTAGAATTAACATCCCAGGGTTAACATTGATTTTTTGAAAAACCGATGTTAACAAGAGTGTAGTAGCATTTCCGTAAATAAGTTGAGTTAAGTAACATTGGTTTTCAAAAAATCGATGTTAACTAGTTCACATTAACATCGGTTTTTCCAAAACCCGATGTTAACATTAATTCATTAACATCAGTTATTCAAAAACTGATGTTACGTAGAATAGTTAACATCGGTTTTGTATAAAATCAATGTTAATGAATTAATGTTAACATCGGTTTTTTAAAAACATCGATGTTGTGTTATTCATAAATTAAAACATGAAATCATTTTTCCCCTCGCGCGCTTTATCTTGGAGACCTTTTCTCCTTCACCATAGTTCAGGCTGAAAAGACGTTTCTCCCCCATCGTCTCCTCCTCACCTTGCTGCTAAAAGGGTTTGTGGTTCGTGTCATTGTCGCAAAAGAAACGACACAGTGAGGGAAACTTTTCCTTGGGTCGCTAGCCACTCCTCTCATCTCCTCGTTGACTTTGTAGGTTCACTCCCTAAATAATGTCCTTCATTGTGTTTTTTTTTCATTTCGAATACTTTGGCTTGTGCTTTCGAAAGGATACATAAAACGAGAATGCATTTTTCGCTTTGCTGATGTCATTTTTAGGAATTCAGAAAATTGTGAGCACCATTGTGTTGGATGCTTTAAATTTTTGCTTCTGGCCTAGTACGCTGGGTTTATTTTCGTGTATATACATTGTTTTCTGTTATTCCTAATGCCATGTGAAAACTTATTCATACCCCCTTAAGGAAGGTGTTAATGGTTTGTGTCAATCGTGGGTGAGCTGAATTCAAGCCTCTTACAATTTTTAGTCATTGATTGATAAGTTTGATTTTAACTCTATAGGGTTGCTTCAGGAGCTCAGGTTATAATCCAATCTAAACCATATTGAGACACAACAAGTAACAACTCTTAAAATATTTTTGTTTCAGAGGTTAGACAGCTACCAAAAACTGCTAGTTTTTATCTTTTGTTTTAATGAAACATGGTGATGGTATATATTTATGTAGGTCCATGTGATTTATCCGTAAATCTACATAGTTAATGGTATATATTTATGTAGTTCAGGTATTTGTGATTATATAAATTGTTAATGCAACTAAATCATAAAGAATAGTTTTTTGTTTTTGCATGCATTGCCTAGGATTATTTGCTTTCAAGATGCCAAAAGTTTCATCTTGGAAGTTGATACCAGCAATATTTATTAGCCACGAAATGTAAAAAGTATGGGTATTTTTGCAAGTTATATTGCTCGAATATTTGATCCATAACTATAACTATATCCCCAAGTGTTAGTTATCTGGAATGACCTGAAAATATGAGTCCCATTAGTTGTATTTGTATCCAACAAACAGTGTTTGCAATAGGAATTACACCAACATAAGTTTGTGTTACCATACAAGCCTTTGATACATATATGTACATACTTTTCTAGTGTCAAGAGAAGATGCTACCATGCAACTACTCCAAGCCCATTTCAGATGTTTCAAAACCATATATATACATATATACATAGTAGCTTAGACCAAGTCTAAAAAAGGAGAGAACAACTGGATGCATAGTCATGGACTCAGCAAAAAATAACCCACCTATAACTAGACTAGTGGAGTTACTCGGCTTCCCTAGTTGGCAAAACCAGTGAACAATAAGCATCGCATTCCATTAGATATGAAGGATTCGTTGGTGCTTTTTCATTCATTTTAAGAACTAACCCAACAGTTGCTTTGTTGACAAGGGAGTTATCTGTCTTAGGTTGTGAAGTTACAAGATAATCACCACTTAGACTATGACATTAACTATGTAAATTTTAGGTATATGTTCTTACAAGATATGATTTTAGGTTATGTAAATTTTATGCTCATGAAGTCAATTTTTACATTTATCCTTGTGCTGTTTATCTTGTTTGGTAATGCAGTCTCCCATAGAAATCAGTTTTAACTGGCATGTTTGGCTAAATACTTTGGTATCTCATATTGATTGCTTGATGGAAGAGATTGGTTGTAAGCAGAATATGGTATTTGTTTAATAGACACTTAATATGTTGAAAGTTTATGATTGCCATAATGTCACAAGGGAGAAAGTCATATCTTCCAATTTGTTATTCTTAATTTGTCATTATGTGATATATTGAAACATTAATCTTGCTATACTGATTCAACTATTTTGATTGATATATTTAAGCATTTGTATGAAATGAATCTACATTAATCTTGCAAATCATGAATATGGGTCACAGAAAGACTTAGAAGACTCTAATGGTATCAAAGAAAAAGGAAAAGGCACAAGATCAACAAGTTGATGAGGCCAAGGGGATTATACCAAATGGACTCTTACTAGTAGACTTATTAATGGAACTATTTTTGGCAAACTTAGCAATATGAAATACTAGATTGCAATCAATATTATCCTCTGCAAGACGCTTAAGGAAATCACCTAGATCACAACTAACAACAAAAGTTTGACTCTGTAGATGTGGGTGCAAAACAAAAGAGAATATTTAAACTAGGTGCCACACAACTTCCACTGGATTTCCAAAAGTAGCTCATAAACTTCATTCCTCATAAATTGAATTACATTGTTGCCAGCCTTTCTATTTCCATTCTTCTTATTTTATTTATCTCTGAATCCATCTCCCGTTGCAGGTGTAGGATTTTGTTTCATAGACAATGAAACCAATGGCTACTGCTACCTTAAATATTGAATAAATCCATCTGGATATTTGCTTCTAGACTGCTACCCTTGATTTAAGATATTTTTCAACATACACCAACAATCCCCACTTGGTCTGTACTGTCAAGATTTGGTAGTTTAGCCTTCTTGTTAGCCAATATAACTTTAGTTAGTGTCTCACTACTTTGCAGTTGCACATAGCTGTAGTTTCCTCTAGAGAAGCATGTGCCTCTTTCTCCATAACAATTTAGCAATCCTCAGTTTCTTATCCAAATTATCCAACGTTGTTTGCTTCTCCATTTCATTGATCTTCCTTTGCAATTGTAACCATTGCAAGCCTCAATTATAATCTTCAAAAATACAAAACTGATTACCAACTTCAGCCAACTCACTCCCTATATGCCAGAGTAGTTAATCACGTGTTATAGTGCTGGTTCCATGCCGATGCATCATATCACATGATGGCCCCACTCCTTTTTCTGTCTCAGGTTGTGAAGTTACAAGATAATCACCACTCAGTTACAAGATATTAATTAGTTTATTGATATACCATTAACTATGTTACTCGTTTCTTTAAAATTTTCCTCTAAACACAGAAATGTAAGAACAAATAAAGGGTAAATAATGGCCACAGTTATAACTTTATGATCCATTCCAATGATAAACAAATAATTGGACAATTTTATTGGAGAAAAATACAACAACAATAAGAAAATGAAGAGGTCTACCATGAGTTACAGGCAGTTTATTGATTAACTACTAACCAAAAGTAACCAACTCTATCAACTAGCTAATAATTAGTAGTTTATTTATTAACTGCTAACCAAAAGTTACCAACTCTATCAACTAGCTGATAATTAATAGTAATAATTGGAATGATGCCTATTGCTGATTGCATGAACAAATGAATTGGAATCCTTCCAATCCTTCCTTTAATAATCTTGTTCTTTTAGTTAGCAGGAAAAATAAAAGTGTATAAAAGAAGTGATAAAAATACAGAAATATAAGAAGTAAAACTTATTAGTACCAAGAAAGATAAATCTAGAAATATTAGGGAGGCTCTTAGACACCAACTACCTTGTTCTCTTTTCCAAATTCTTCATCATACTACACTCCCTCTTTCACATGCCACCACATTTGTTCCACTTAGAATTTCCAATGTTGTGAGTGTTGATCCAATAGAAAGAAGATGCGTGTGACCATAAGCCAGACCCATCAAGGCAGCAACATAATATGCATTAACAACTTCACTAGTACTCTGCTGATTTCTTCCATCTCCAAACTCAGTTAACCCTCTAGCTCATGAGGGCAGTTTATAAGGGTCAAAACACCTTAGTGTTGTGTAATTTGAGTTCGATCTTCTGATCAAGGTCATAAAATCTGCCATTAGTGAATAGGCTTGAGGCTTATACTTCCAACCCCATGTTGGAACCCGACAAGTGCACCAGATCGTGCAAGTAGTATAAAATGGTAAGAACCGAGTATTGAACTCTCAGGGAACTTATGTTACTTGGTAAAGCTATATTCAGTGAATAGGTGTCTAGTATGAAAAGAGATGTGTGGACTATGAACAGGTATGTAAACTAACTATTAAAAGGAAAATTACGTGAGTAATGATGCATAAAGACAAGTAGACAACACGTTGGTCTTCCTGTTAGGTGCCTGATGTTAAAAGGATATTCTCTACTTAACAATGCTCATGTGTTCTATGGTGTCTCCTGAAATGCTAAACCCCGATTCCTCATGATAGTCTAGCCTAATCCCAATCAAGCATCATCCTCAGATTCCTCTTGTTGGACTAAACTCGACCAGAACCGACAAACATACAAAATGCTAGGTTACTGTACTCCGATCCCTCGTGATAATACGATAAACTAGCCTTATCCTATCAAGTTCTAAGAATCAGACCAGTTTCCACTATTGAATGATCCTAACAAAGCATGCATCTACGTGATCAAGGAAAAAGCACATTGAAATGACGTACTGATAGCACAGAGAACACATAAAACATCCTTAAATAGATATACAAGTATTTACATCAAGTACCTACAAGGAAGAACCAAGCGGTGAGGATTGAAGAAATACAAGCGGTGAGGATGTCTCCTCCACCTCTAGAACCTCACGATCACTCACAAACTCATCTCTAGCTCTCAAGATGACTTCCTCTACAAGCTACATTCTCTGACCCTTCGCTCAGCTAACATGCACAACTCATCCTTCTTCCAGATTCTTCCTCACGCTCAGCCGAGGAGTGTTGTGCTCAGCGGATGGCTTACTAAGCCAGAAGACTGGCTTAGCGAGAGGATGAAAATCAACACTTCACAAACTTGCCTAATTATCCTGAAATTGAGAGGAAATGATTATTAAATACACAAAATGGGAGTACTAAGTATTTATTACCTATGTTTAACAAAAAGTAATTACAACACTACAAAATAACCATAAATTGGAGGAGTTTGATACACTTTACACAAGTTTTGTACACAAAAGTTAGTCGTATTCATCGACTAACAACTTCCCCAAATTTACAGTTTTGCTTGTCCTCAAGCAAATAAAGAATAGCTCACTGGTCCCCAAGTGACAATAACATGCAGTGACTATGTACAAAGGTGTATACAACAAAAGTTACTGATTGCATGATAAAAGAATGAAGCAAAATGCCCTCATCACTTGTCTTTCACAAAGCATGCAGTTATTCAAAGAGAAGAATAACATGTAACCTGTACAATTAGATGAAGTTAGGCATAAGACAGATATCAAGGAAAGCAACTTAAACCACAGTCTCACGGCTTCTGTTTCACTCAAGCACAAGTGTTTAAGCTATTCATCAATAACAAATAATAAGAGGTCCAATCTTTGAACTTCATCTCATGTCATCAAGTCAGAAATGCATAAATAGAATCAGAAGGACTTTTATAGGCTTGTAGTGATGTTTGGCTACAAATATAATTAGTTTTTCTAGGATTCAAAGGCTTAGATTCTAAGAGAGAAAAAATCCTAGACTCATCCAAATATGTCTTTTAATACAATTAGCTTTCTCACCAGCCTTTCACTTTAATTTGCATTTGACCTTATTACAACAACACACATTTTCTTTGATTTTTTTTTAACACACAACTTATTTGTTGTGTGTGCTAATGCTTTACCTTGTACTTTACATCCCAATAAACTCCCCCAAATTTGGGGTAATTTGCCTTGAACTATCTGTTCTCCTAGAATCTAAACAAGGTATCTGGAGATATTCATTCAAGTTCAGGGTTTAATTTTGAAAATGTAATTCAGCTCACAAAGGGTGCAAAGGATACAATTATAATTCAAGGTAATCTTTTTGGTCAATTGGCGTGTATATACAATCATGGCCTTCATCATGTCCTCATTCATACATTTCATTCTAAAATTCAGAGATTGATGCAAAGACTATTACTCAAAGCTAGTCGTTCACTCACAGTTTAAGATCACACTCTCACCGGTTATGGTTCAAGCTTTTCTTTCTTAATCAACCTGTCTATTGCCTAACAATTCTAATTGCAAGTTCACATTCTTGTTCTTTCTTTGTCTAACATACATCCTTGCTCAAACTTATGAAAAGAAACACAAACTCCATCACAATCATGCATTCGATCCAACATCAAATCATAACACCAATTTTCACAAAAAGATAAAAATGTTTCACTGCATAATCATCAAAGTCAAGTCAAACTGTTCCATATGCTTCAAAACAAGCATACTAACTAACCACAAACAAAACAAAAGTGTATATAAACATTAACCAAAATCACTAAAAACAATGTACTGAAACTATAATCATTATAATAATAATCCAAAAAGCATCATCAGGAATTTAGAATTCCCGTGACTGGTCCTAAGTATCCTGTGCCTGAGCATCTTCCTCATCTGTCAGATGAAGTACTGGAGTAGCTGGAGGAGAAGTGTTTAGAGTCAGGATTGGTGTGGTCGGGTCCTCTGGTATCTCGAGTGTAGGAGTGGAGGGGTTTACTGCATGTTGAGGTGAGGATAGGTCCACCACAAGTGTGGGTGGATATGATGTGACTTCTCGCGACCTTTCAAAAGTAGCAGTAGCTTCCTGTCTAACCTGTGTCTCACCTGCCTCCTCCTCTACAGTGAATGGTTCCGGAACGGTGGCCTCAGATGACCCATCCCTTACATGCTGTGGTACCTGAGTTGTGGGACCTTCATGTTCCTTGTGAAGAGAAGGTTAGGCCCCAGGCCAGGCTACCCTCTCCATAAACTGCTCAACAGAAGGAATGGATCCTGGAGGCGCCACCACTTGTAAACTCTGAAGTAAAATGATCTATCCTTGATGAATGCTCTGAAGCATGGCTTCAAAGCGCTGAGAATCAATCTAAGCTAGGACTAAAGGAGCTGCTGAAGTGGATGCTGGAGTAGGAGTTGTAGATTGGAAGGAAGATCTGCTGGCCTCGCCCTCGCCCTCCTAGCCCCTCGGATAGAAACTGTCAGATCATTAGGATTCCAACAGTTCTTCCTGATGTAGGCCAAATTAATAACCATGCTTAGGCACTCAAAAGTGAGGCTGTTAGAGACAACCCCTCTGGCTCGACATAGGGCAGTGATCAGAGCAGGAAACCCAAGTCTAGAAGAGTTAGACTGGGCTATAGAAGTCATCTGGCCAGAAATGAGAGCTCCTATGTTCATATCCATGTGAGAGACTAGGCCAAAGATCAGCCTAGCTCTGTCTACTGTCAGGTTAGAGGTGTGCGATGTGGGGGCCAGGTTAGAGTATGAGAGAACACTCCACACCTGGGCTAAATTCGTCAAGTCCTTCCTTAGGATCCTCCCAGGATGGCCCTCAGTGTTCAAGATGAACCCTCGACCTGGTATGCATAGGGCAGCCTCAATCTCCCTAGGATCTGAAGGCAGCTTGCAGTATCTGGAGTATGTGGGCAAAGCCTCACCCTCTGCCAACACCATAGGTGTCTCTAGGAATGTGTTGAGGCTGTCAGTGTCAATCTTCACTAGATGGCCTCTGACCCTGGCTTGCTTTGGTGAAGGGCCCTCAGAGCTATATAGGTTTGCATATAACTCTTTCACCAAAGCCACATCTATGCTCCCATCTACCAAATTGGTGAGGCGTTTATGGAGATTATGCCTCTCCAACTCAGTCTTAAAATCATCAAACTCAGTGTGGTAGAGCTCCACCTTCCTCTCTGGCAAGATATTTCTCCCCAATACATTATCCGTGTACCGGTTCCATGCATCTAAGGAGTGAAATCTCCTTGTATCATATTGAGTTGTGGGTCTTGAACCGATACTCTTGCGTTTCCTAGAGGCCATCTGCAAATAAAGGGACCAAACAGTTAATCAGGACACAAGTTATTCAAATTCAAAAACTGAAAAAGGCATTGGCGGCTTAGCGAGACATGGTCTGCTTAGCTTGCCTTCACAAAATACACATTACCGCTCAACGGATGTTGCAGAAAATTTTGCTTCTGCATAATCGACTTAGCTGGCATCTGCCCGCTAAGCCTAATGATTGCTGCAACAGATGTGCGCTAAGCTCAGCAGGGTTACGCTTAGCGGCACCATGAAATTCAGAAAATTCACTATGTATGGGGGCTTAGTGAGCAAGGCTCGCTTAGTCCAATGGCTATCGCAATGAAATGAGCTTAGCCGAGAGAGGCTTGGCTTAGCGTGCGGCTTTCAACAAAAAATTTGACTAAGTTACTTAGGCTTAGCGATTCAACCTCACTTAGCCACAGGTATCTCAACAGGAGGATGAGTGTTCATCCTCACAAGATGAACTCGCTTAGCGTGGTAGGCGCGCTTAGTGAGTTCGTCTGGAAATGCATAAATTCAAGCAATTTTGATGAACTCGCTTAGCGCAGTAGGCACGCTTAGCGAGTTCATCGCATTTTCTAGAAAGAACATAGAAAACGAACTTTGTTTTCTTCTCTTTTTGAGCCTCTCAAAGGCATTATCAAACATGCAAGACAATCAAAAATATCTTCACAGTATAATCATTCACAAAGTCCTAATTTTTACCTAATCTAATATCATGAAAACCCTAAAGATTGAAAGCTAAAATCTATGGTTTTCTACCCTAAGGTTCAACAAAATAAAAGAATAAAGGGAGTAAGGAACTTACTTGTATCATTGATGGTTTGTGAAGATAAGTAGACAATGCAAATAGAAAACACAGATGCAAGGTGCACAAATTTTGGGAGAGAGAGATTGCAGGGAAAGTGTTTGCGAAATTTGGGCAAATGTGAGTGTAACTGATGTTATACTCACTTAAGCAATTTTTTAGCCTCACGTTTAGCGAGCCAAAGCGCTAAGCGAGCCAGAGAGACATTTGGTTTCTCGAAGATGCTTGCTTAGGGCACCGTGCGCTTAGCCAAAATTTGAAATTGAAATTTCCATTTTTTTAATTAATTTTTTTTTTCACATAAAGGGCTTGGCTTAGCGCTCAGATAAGGCCGCTTAGCGAGTTCTGCAGATCAAAATACCTATAACTCTCGCTAAGCTTGGTTCTGGGACGACTTAGCTAAAATAATGCATCTTGATTACAGAGGGGTAGGCGCTTAGCGAATTATGGATCGCTTAGCGCTGTTATGGCCACAAGGAATTGGGCTTGGCTTGCATGAGTTTCGCTTAGCTCAATGAAACCCAATTCTGGCCTCAAGGAAATGAGCTTAGCAGCGAGGTGTCGCGCTTAGCCAGTGAATGCAATGTGCTTAGCGGGAAGGCTATCGCTTAGCCTAATTCAGACCAAATTGAAATGGGCTTAGCTCAGCCTTGGCCAGCTTAGTGGACCAAGTTAGCTTGAGATGCAAGGGTTGAGCGCTAAGCACTAGAGACTCTCGGCTTAGTGCATGACAAAAGATGTGCTTAGCGCGAGGCTTGCGCTTAGAGAAAGGACTATTTTTCAGAAAAAAATTTCTAAGTTATTTTTCAGTCCCTGCCTCAAGAAATTTGAAACCCTTATATCTATCATTTAAAAACAAGCTGATATATCCCAATGTAATGATTATGAAGCAAGTTCCACATGATACAGTGTATAAAATAAAACAAACTAACATAAATTGGAACTGGGTTGCCTCCCAGGAAGCACTTCTTTAACGTCATTAGCTTGACGCTTTTACCTTAATGGGTGATCAAATGCACTGTGCTGTGTGCCCGTGTAAATTCTTCACCATGGTACAGTTTCAACCTTTGGCCATTTATTACCCATGTTCTGTTAGGATTTTGAAATTGTGGGTCGTATAGCTCTATTGCACCGTAAGATCGAACTTTCTTGATAACAAAGGGTCCAGACCATTTGGATTTCAGCTTACCGGGAAATAATTTCAATCTTGAATTAAAAAGCAGTACCTGTTGTCCCGGTTTGAAGTCTTTCTTCAATAGTTTTTTGTCATGATAGGTCTTGACTTTTTCTTTGTAAAGTCTTGAAGATTCATAAGCTGTTAATCGCATTTCTTCCAACTCCAACAATTGGATTTTTCTGTGCTCCCTGGATGCCTTCTCATCAAAGTTTAGAAATTTCAGAGCCCAATATGCCTTGTGTTCCATTTCAATTGGTAAATGACATGATTTTCCATACACCAGTTGAAAAGGAGACAGACAAATTGGAGTTTTGTATGCAGTTCTGTACACCCACAGTGCATCTTCCAATTTGGCTGACCAATCTTTTCTGGTTAACGCCACTGTTTTCTCTAGTATTTTCTTTAATTCTCTGTTGGATACTTCGACTTGCCCATTAGTTTAAGGGTGGTAGGGGGATGCCACTCTATGATTTACATGATATTGACTCAACACCTTTTGAAGTTGAGTATTACAAAAATGCGAACCACCATCACTGATTAAGATTCGAGGTACCCCAAATCGAGCAAAAATATTCTTCTTGATAAACTTCACCGCAGTCTTAGCATCATTTCTTGAAGTGGCCATATCTTCCACCCATTTAGACACATAATCAATAGCTACCAAAATGTATTCATTTCCTGCAGATGAAGGAAATGGACCCATGAAATCAATACCCCAACAATCAAAGACTTCAACTTCCATAATGTTTTGCAGAGGCATCTCATTCCTTCGGGAAATTCCCCCTATTCTTTGACATTGGTCACACTTTAAGACATGGTGATGGGCGTCTTTAAAGAATGTAGGCCAGAAAAATCCTGACTGTAAAACCTTAGCTGATGTTTTGTCTCCGCCATTATGCCCACCACAGGGTGAATTGTGACAATGCCACAATATGCCCTTGTGTTGGATCAAGTGGCCTCGGAATAATTAAGAAGGGGGGTTGAATTAATTATGAACGTGTCTTGACTAATTAAAAATTTATCCTTCTTAATATTACTAGATTCAATTAGGCTTTACTACCTAGTTATGAGAAAGTAAAGAACAGAAACAATAACTTAGACAAAAGTAAAGCGGAAATAAAAAGTGCACAGCGGAAAAGTAAAGAGTGTAGGGAAGAAGAAAACAAACACAAGTTTTTGTATTGGTTCGACAATAACCCGTGCCTACATCCAGTCCCCAAGCAACCACCGGTTCTTGAGATTTCCAATAACCTTGTAAAATCCTTTACAAACAGAGATCCACAAGGGATGTACCCTCCCTTGTTCTCTTTGAACAACCAAGTAGATGTACCCTCCACTTGAACTGATCCACAAGAGATGTACCCTCTCTTGTTCTCAGTATGACAACCCAAGTAGATGTACGCTCTACATGTACCACAAAGGATGTACCCTCCAATGTGTTAAGACAAAGAATTCTTAGGCGATTAGTCCCTTGAATCTTTGTAAGGGGAAACAAAAGATATCTCAGGCGGTTAGTCCTTTGAAATCTTTTGTTTAAAGGGAAGAGGAAGAATCAAAAGAATTCTTAAGTGGTTAGTCCTTTGAATCTTTTGGCAAGAGGGAGAAGGAAGAAAAGATAGCACACTTTTGTTTTCTACAGAATTTCCACTTGCAGAAAAAGTTTTGAAACAGAGTTTAGAAAGCTTTTTGGCAAAGAAAAAGCAATGGGCAATGGTTAGAGAAACATTGTGAAAAAAGATTGTTTGGAAGAATATCATATATGTTGAACGTGTGCCAAAGTCATGCTTTTATAGACTCTGCATGTCTGGTCAAAGAAACCATGTTAAGAGTTATAACTCTTAACTTTTTCTTTAAAACTATTCACTGGTAATCGATTACCACAAAGGTGTAATCGATTACACAATGTATTTTATGAAAAGTTGTGACTCTTCACAATTGGATTTGAATTCCAACATTCAGATTCACTTGTAATCTATTACTAATCGATTACTAATATAGTGTAATCGATTACACTATTTGAAAATCATTTTGGAACATTGCAAACCATTTGAAAATATTTTGAAAACCAAACTGGTCACTGGTAATCGATTACTGCCAACTGGTAATCGATTACCAAAGAGTAATCACTCTGGTATCTTAGAAAATTTGAGAAAATTCTTTTGTAAAACAAAACTGTGCTATTTGGTTCTTGATTTGTTGCTTCTTGATTTCTTCTCTTGAATCTTGAATCTTGGATTGGATTCTTGATGCTTGATCTTGAAGTCTTGAATCAATATTGAATCAATCACTTGGGCTTTTGGCATCATCAAAATTGCTTGGTTCATCATCATGAAGCTTGCTTCTACAATCTCCCCCCTTTTGATGATGACAAACCTGAAATCAAGAAACGCATACAAGCTCTATCTTCTAATCGATCACTCACTTAATTCTCCCCCTTTGTTTTTAAGTTTAAGCTTCACTTGAAATTAAGTTATTTAATTATATAAGTTCTTGATTTAATCCAAACTTTCTCTCCCCCTTTGGCATCAACAAAACACCAAAGTGCGTATAGAGACATAAAATCATACATTCACTCATAATCATCCAAACAAGGAAGACAATAATGCATACATAAACTAAGCAAGGATAATAATAATTCATTCATAAACTATAATATAATGTTAGATACTTTAGAGAGTCATCCAAGATAACCAAATTAAAACAACTAAATTAGAAAGTAACATACTAATAAGTGTTTCAAAACATAGCCAAATACACGGCTAGAAATCAAAATACTAATAATAATAGTAATGTCTAAACTAATGGTGGCGGTGGAGGTAAATCAAAGCAGTCGCAAATGATGGTGACATCTTCTTCAACCTTTGCAATCCTTGAGTTCATCTCCTCGAATCGTGTGTCCACTTGACGTTCCAAGGAGTCAAACCTCTCACCAATATAAGTTTGAAGTCCATCAAACCTGTCCAAAATTCCCCTTCAACCGGTAAGTATCCTTCATCTTCATTTGGTTGAGCACCCTTTTTTACCCAAGAGCCATCACGCTCTTTGCGGTAACCAAAGGAGACAATCACAACAGCACTGATTAAGAAAGATCTCTTGATTGGAACATAAGGTTCAGAATCAAGAGGGATGTTAAAATGTTGAAGAAACAAGGTAACTAAGTGAGGATAAGGCAAAGGAGCATTTAATCGCAATGCCTTATGCATGCGATATCGGACTAGATGTGCCCAATCAATTTGTCGGCCGATATGAAAGGCCCACATAACTATTAGATCTTCTTCAGAAACCCGTGCAAGGTTTCAAGATCTGGGGAGTAAGATTCGGACTATTAGATAATGGAGGATACGGCTTTCAAGAGCCAATGAATCGGCAAGCAACCTTCTGGTCCTATTCGCTTGGTTGGTGCAAACCAACCGGTGGGCATCATGCACAAAAAAATCAAACTTCCAATCATCATCCAGTGCAACTTCAAATGGTACACCGTCACTAGACAATTGGGTCAAATCATAGAAGAGGGATTGGTCAATGACCATCTTTATCCCAAAGACCTCAGAAATCAAGGTACTTTCTTGAATTTCTAGGTTAGAATAAAAAGCTTTTACCAATTCAGAATACACAGGCATTTTTAAAGACATAAAGGGAATGCGATTTGAGTTATGAAATGCTTGAATGCATTCGAAACTCTCACTAGAAAACAAATCCATATCTATGAACTTAGGGTCAATGATAGAATGAGAGAAGAGGTTTGTGTACCATGTACGTTGTTCTTCCGATGAGAACAATGAGGAGGAGAAAATGGAGGAAGGAATTGGAGTATCCTGCACATCGAAGTGTGGTTGGCTTCTACTCGAAGAACCCTTGCGCTTCTTCGATGGTTCTGCCATTTGAGAGACTTATTCAAAATTTCAATCAGTTGAAATGAAAAAGGATGAAAAAAGATGAATTTTGGGCTTTGTGGGACGTGATTTGGATAAGAAATTAGTAAGTTATGGCAGAAAGAAAAATTGGGAATGAGGGTTTTGCGAGAGAGATGAAGTTGCAGTTTTATGAATTTTGAAATTTGAATTTATAAGCAGCAGGGATGCGTTGTAGTCGATTACATCTTTTGGTAATCAATTACACTTAGCCTGATTCACTGTAATCAATTACACATTGTGGTAATCGATTACCAGAGAACATTTTAGCAGAACTAAGTGCTAAATGAACTCTTAGGGTGAAAGGATTTGAAAGGGGGTCAAAATACTTTATATCTAAAAAACTCTTATATGAAAATAAATATATATAACATAATAGATTTTTGAAAAACTTTATGAATGAGTTTTAAGCAAGTAATTCACATATCATACAAAAAATCATGCAAGAATCATAGACATCATCAAATATTTGTATTTTTTAAAAAAAAAAAACTTCATGCTTTGAGAAAGGAAAAATAAATCAATCAAACATATAAGCACATACTTACAATAGCAATTAACCAAGACAAACAAATAAGATTTTGTTAGTCATCATATAAACAAGTTAATTGAAAAGAAAGTTTCAACCAACTTAATTTAAAAGAGAATGGTTTTGATGTTACACTTTTCATGATTTAAGTGCCTAGATCTTCAAAGATGGAAGTCAGACTTTTGCTTTTTGCTTAATCTTCTTGAGAGATGTTCTCATCACTCTCATAGTCCTTGGATGGAAGGTTGATCTCCTTCTCCGAACCATCAAATGAGTCATTGTCATCCCATGCAATATACGACTTCTTGGATCTTCTTTCTTCATGACTTTTCTTCTCATTCTTCTCAGGCCATTGCTCATTTGAGGGGCAATTTGCTTTGATGTGACCAAGTTGGTTGCACTTGTAGCATCTAAGAGTTGGAAAGTCTTCTTGGAATCTTTTTCCATGGTTGAAATTTTGATGCCTCTCGATTCTTCTCTTCTTGACAAATTTGTGAAACTTCTTCACAAAGAGTGAGAAGTCTTCTTCATCTTCTTCATCTTCATCTTCATTTTCCTCTTGCATTGATGAGGAGACTTTTAGTGCTATGCTTCGTTTCCTCTTTTTGGTTTCTTTATTTTGATTTAGTCGTTGGAGTTCCATCTCATGTTCCTGTAATTTGCCAAAAAGTGTGGCAAGAGACATAGAAGAAAGATCTTTACTTTCAGAAATGGCAGTTACCTTGGGATGCCATTCCCTACTTAAGCATCTCAAAACTTTATTAATTAAATCTTCATTAGGAAAAGTTTTTCCTAAGGAGGCAAGGTGATTAACTATGTGTGTGAATATTTTCTGCATGCGTTGGATGTTCTCATTAATGTTCATCCTAAATAATTCATATTCATGTGTAAGGGTGTTGACTCTAGATCTTTTCACATCAGTGGTGCCTTCATGTGTGAGTTGTAGTGTATCCCACATCTCCTTGGAATTTAGACAGTTTGAAACTCTAAAATATTAATCTATTCCTAGGGCATAAGTAATAATGTTTTTGGCTTAAAGATTATATTGGACTCCTCTTCTATCTTCTTTAGACCATTTATCTCTAGGTTTGTCTGTTTTTGTACTTGTGCTTGCATCTACTATGGTGGGTACATAAGGTCCTATTTCTATTGCTTCCCAAATGTTTAAATCTATGGCTTCAATAAAGATTTGCATTCGGGTTTTCCAATAGTGGTAACCCTCACCATTAAAGATAGGTGGCCTATGGATGGAGTTTCCTTCAGGGAAACAAAGAATTTGAGGAGGCCATGAATCTTGAAGTTGTGAAACTTTTCTCAAGAAACCCGCTCTGATACCACTTGTTGGATCAAGTGGCCTCGGAATAATTAAGAAGGGGGGGTTGAATTAATTATGAACATGTCTTGACTAATTAAAAATTTATCCTTCTTAATAGATTCAATTATGAGAAAGTAAAGAACAGAAACAATAACTTAGATAAAAGTAAAGCGGAAATAAAAAGTGCACAGCGGAAAAGTAAAGAGTGTAGGGAAGAAGAAAACAAACACAAGTTTTTGTACTGGTTCGGCAACAACCCGTGCCTACATCCAATCCCCAAGCAACCACTGGTTCTTGAGATTTCCAATACCCTTGTAAAATCCTTTACACGCAAAGATCCACAATGGATATACCCTCCCTTGTTCTCATTGAACAACCAAGTGGATGTACCCTCCACTTGAACTGATCCACAAGAGATGTACCCTCTCTTGTTCTCAGTATTACAACCCAAGTAGATGTACACTCTACTTGTACCACAAAGGATGTACCCTCCAATGTGTTAAGAAAAAGAATTCTTAGGCAGTTAGGCCCTTGAATCTTTGTAAGGGGAAACAAAAGATATCTCAGGCGGTTAGTCCTTTGAAATCTTTTGTTCAAAGGGAAGGGGAAGAATCAAAAGAATTCTCAGGTGGTTAGTCCTTTGAATCTTTTGGCAAGAGGGAGAAGGAAGAATCAAAAGAATTCTCAAGCGATTAGTCCTTTGAATCTTTTTGGCAAGAGGGAGAAGGAAGAAAAGATAGCACACTTTTGTTTTTTGCAGAATTTCCACTTGCAGAAAAAGTTTTGAAACGGAGTTTAGAAAGCTTTTTGGTAAAGAAAAAGAAATGGGCAATGGTTAGAGAAAGATTGTGAAAAATGATTGTTTTGAAGAATATCATATATGTTGAACGTGTGCCAAAGTCATGCTTTTATAGACTCTTCGTGTTTGGTCAAAGAAACCATTGGAAGAGTTATGACTTTTGAGAAAACCATGTTAAGAGTTATAACTCTTAACTTTTTCTTTAAAACTATTCACTGGTAATCGATTACCACAAAGGTGTAATCGATTACACAATGTATTTTATGAAAAGTTGTGACTCTTCACAATTGGATTTGAATTCCAATGTTCAGATTCACTTGTAATCGATAACTAATATAGTGTAATCAATTACACTATTTGAAAATCATTTTGGAACGTTGCAAACCATTTGAAAATATTTTGAAAACCAAACTGGTCACTAGTAATCAATTATTGCCAATTGGTAATTGATTACCAGAGAGTAATCACTCTGGCATCTTAGAAAATTTGAGAAAGTTCTTTTGTAAAACAAAACTGTGCTATTTGGTTTTTGAAAAAATTCTTTTAATACTTATCCTATATGAAGTCTTGACTTGTTGCTTCTTGATTTCTTCTCTTGAATCTTGAATTTTGTATTGGATTATTGATGCTTGATCTTTAAGTCTTGAATCAATCACTTGGGCTTTTGGCATCATCAAAATTGCTTGGTTCATCATCATGAAACTTGCTTCTACACCTTGGCCTCCTCACTTGTCACACATCTTCGAAGAAGATTATCTGCACCTACTTTGAACAAGTGTGCCTCGTCCCAAATATAATGCAGGGCATCATGGTAGAATTTCTTTCTCTGCTGCCAATTGAGGTCTTTGGGAATGACACATGCTGCCTTGAAATTAGCCATATCAGCAAACCAGGGTCTCCGTACAATCAAAAACAAAGATTCATCAGGAAATTTATCTTTTATTTTAGCCTCCTTTAAAGTGACCTCTTCATTCACTAATCTGGATAGGTGGTCTGCTATCACATTTTCAGAACCTTTCTTGTCCTTGATGACTAAATCAAATTCTTGAAGCAACAGTATCCATCTGATCAATCGTGGCTTGGAGTCAGCTTTGCGCAACAAATATTTAATTGTTGCGTGATCAGTGTAAATCACTATCTTTGATCCCACCTGATAAGATCGAAATTTCTCAAGTGCATAAACGATTGCCAACAATTCTTTCTCAGTGGTGGCATAGTTAATCTGAGCATCATTCAAAACTTTGCTAGCATAATAGATAGTATGAAACATTCTGCCCTTCCGCTGCCCCAGCGTAACACCTACTGCATAATCACTTGCATCACACATCAATTCAAACTCTTGTCCCCAATCTGGTGTTGTAATCACAGGAGCAGAGACTAACTTGGATTTGAGAGTTTTAAAGGCTTCTAAACATTTTTCATTAAACACAAACACAACATCCTTGTGCAGCAGATTACTTAGGGTTTTAGCAATTTTGGAGAAGTCTTTAATGAATCGCCGATAAAATCCAGCATGACCTAAAAAACTCCGTATGCCTTTCACATTAATTGGAGGTGGAAGTTTATCAATAACATCTAGTTTTGCTTTATCCACCTCAATTCCTCTTTTAGAAATCTTGTGTCCCAGCATGATACATTCTTGAACTATAAAGTGACATTTCACCCAGTTGAGCACCAAATTAGATTCTTCACAGTGCTGTAACACTTTCTCTAAATTTGCTAGACAATTTCCAAAAGATGCACCAAAGACCGAAAAATCGTCCATAAAGACTTCAATACATTTCTCTACCATGTGAGCAAAAAATGCCATCATACATCTCTGGAAAATAGCTGGGGCATTACATAAACCAAATGGCATGCGGCGATAAGCAAATACACTGAAAGGGCATGTGAAAGCTGTCTTTTCTTGGTCCTGAGGATCTACTGCAATCTGATTGTAGCCCAAGTATTTATCCAAGAAACAGTAGAAAGATTGCCCTGCAAGTCTCTCAAGCATTTTGTCCATGAAGGGAAACGGGTAATGGTCTTTCCTTGTGGCTTCATTGAGCTTCCTATAATCAATACACATTCTCCATCTGGTGACTGTTCTTGTAGGGATCAACTCATCTCTATCATTCTTGACCATTATCATACCTCCTTTTTTTGGGACAACTTGAACAGGACTAACCCATGAACTGTCCGATATTAGATAGATGAGCCCTACCTCTAGCAACTTGAGCACTTCTTTTCTTACTTCTTCTTTCATTATAGGATTCAATCTTCTCTGAGGTTGTCTCACAGGCTTGTAATCAGCTTCCAAATTGATGTTGTGCATACAATATGATGGACTGATTCCTTTTAAATCAGAGATGTGCCAACCAATAGCCATTTTACGACATTTTAGAATCTGCACCAGTTGATCCTCTTCTTCATTCTGCAAGGAACTGCTAATTATAATGGGTTTAGTCTCATTATCCTCCAAGAATACATACTTTAAATGCGCTGGAAGGGTCTTCAATTCTACTTCAGGCTTTTCTGTTGGTCTAATTTTTTCTAATTCTTCAAGAACCACATGACCAACAGAGTTGTCTTTTGGATCATCAAGCTCTTCATCACAAACTAGACAGTCTGTCACATAATTAAGTTCTTTTTCTAAAGGGAACTATAGTACCATGGTTGAAGCTAATAATGTTATCTCTTGCTCCACCTCTTCTTCTTCAAAATAGGCATCACCCATATCTGGGTGTTTCATTGCTTCAAAGAGGTCAAAGGAGATTTTCTGATCCTCTACACGTAGTTCCACCCGACCTTTATCTTTCTCTACAACATATCCAGTAGTTGCTATGCAGGGATATTCTGGAATAACGGAGACTTCATCCTTTTCTTCTTTGGCGATCAATTGATGATGTATTGTGTTAACTTGAAGAATGCTTTCTTAATGTGTTTCAATCTCTGCATACTCTTCTTCTTTTCTGGCCACAACTTTAATCATGTCGTCCACCAACTTACCGATCTGAGTCTCAGCTCTTTTAAATGCTTGTTGCATTGAATCTACTGTACCCTTGAATTGCATTAACAGGTCATCCAGATTAGACAACCCTTATGCTTCATTCTGATAATAAGGTTGCCATTCTGACTCCCATTGATAATCTGCCCAAGAATAGTCCTTTTCAAACTGAGTTTCCTACTATTGCATTGAATAGCCATCACCTTTAGAGCTAGCTTAATATGTCATGAAGTCTGCCAATACATTTTCAAGATCAGGAGCTTTTCCTTTCTCATGATAATTGTACATGGTCGACTCCTGTCTCCAATCGGATTTATTTATAGAATAAAAATAGCAACTGTCCTGTTAATGTTCTCCTCCAGCAAAATCATAATTTATTAGTGGAATAGAGATAACAATCTTCATGATACAGCAGTAGGAGATTATATTTCTTCGGAATAACTAGGCTACCTGTAGGAGATTCTACACATACAAAGCACTAACAGAAACAACAGTCATCCAGTTCAAGAGGAAAACAAATATGAATCGAAAGTAAATATTCACAGTCTATCAAAGAATAAAGAATAGACACCTAGGACCGAACTAACTCTCCAAATAGAAAGAAGTTCCCTGGCAACAGCGCCAAAAACTTGTTGGAACCCGGCAAGTGCACCAGATCATGCAAGTAGTATAAAATGGTAAGAACCGAGTATCGAACTCTCGGGGAACTTGTGTTACTTGGTAAAGCTATATTCAGTGAATAGGTGTCTAGTATGAAAAGAGATGTGTGGACTATGAACAGGTATGTAAACTAACTATTAAAAGGAAAATCATGTTAGTAATGATGCGTAAAAACAAGTAGACAACATGTTGATCTTCCTGTTAGGTGCCTGATGTTAAAAGGATATTCTCTACTTAACAATGCTCATGTGTTCTATGGTGTCTCCTAAAATGCTAAACCCCGATTCCTCATGATAGTCTAGCCTAATCCCGATCAAGCATCATCTTCAGATTCCTCTTGTTGGACTAAACTCGACTAGAACCGCATTAAGACAAACATACAAACAACTAGGTTACTGTACCCCAATCCCTCGTGATAATACGATAAACTAGCCCTGTCCTATCAAGTTCTAAGAATCAGACCAGTTTCCACTATTGAATGATCATAACAAAGCATGCATCTACGTGATCAAGGCAAAAGCACACTGAAATGACATACTGATAGCATTAAGAACACATAAAACATCATTAAATAGATATACAAGTATTTACATCAAGTACCTACAAGGAAGAACCAACAAAGGATTTAGCTCTGCATAACTGGGAAGCTTCCTTTACAAGAAAGAGAAGAGAAAAATGAAGGATTGAAGAAATACGAGCGGTGAGGATGTCTCCTCCGCCTCTAAAAGCTCACAATCACTCACAAACTCCTCTTAAGCTCTCAGGACGACTTCCTCTTCAAGTTCGTTCTCTACAGATCTTCGCACAACAAAATCTCTCAAAACTCTCTCGATTCAGACCCTTCTCTCTCTACAATCTCTCACATGCAGAAACTCTTCGAGAATATGGCCAAAATCCTCTCCAAAATCAGATTTCAAGCTTAAATAGGTGGCTTTGTTTGTGCTAATGCGCTTAGCGCAACTATGGACCGCTCAACGCGCATTAGTGAATTTCGGCTTAGCGCACGTCTTCTCGCTCAGCGGATGGACTGAAGTGGTGCGCTTAGCGGGATGACTCTTTGCTCAGAAAACATGCACAACTCATCCTTTCATGCAATCCTACCCCCCAAGGGCATTGGATAGAAGACTCGAAGAAGATTGGACCAGAGATGCAAGAGAAGGCTCTAGGGATCTCATAAGCCTTAAGGTAGATTTCGGGCCCATGGGCTAAGTATGAGCCCACTTATCTTTGTACATATTAGATTAAGGTTTCATTAATTTTAGGACTTGTATTTAGGGCTCCATAATGTAGGTAGGGTACCCTAGAAATATAGGATTTTCAGCCCTTGTATATTAGGGCACCTAGACTAGTTTTTATATTAGGGGTAGTTTTGTAATTTCACATGCACTGGGTGTATATTTGATGTGTGTGGTTGGCAATAAATTTAATTGAATTGGTAGAAGCCTAATCCAATTAAATTTTAGAGAGGGAGGTGAGCATTTGCTTACTACACCCTATTACCACATCATATAGTCACACTTTGTACATGTCTTTCATGCTTTACATGCCTCATGACACCTAAGCACATTTAGTGGAGAATCTTGAAATTGATATTGGATTAGTGGGCTGAACCATAACCAAAATTCACTAATCATAATTAGTTAAATTTTGGCTCCAAAGTTTGGCTCCACAAATTGAAGTGAAATTCAAATTTCCCTCTAATTTTGTGTGACACTTAGGCTATAAATAGAGGTCATGTGTGTGCATTTTTTCAACTTTGATCATTTGAAAATTAAACTTCAGATTTCAGAGCTCTTTTAGAGCACACAATTTCCTGCTCTTCTCTTCCTCTCCTTTCATTCATCTCCTTCTTCCTCCAAGCTTTTAGCCATGGCCTCTTATGGTGGTGAGCATCTTCTAGACTCATCTTCTCCTTGAAGTGGCGTCTCCTCTCTCTCTTCCTTCTCCATTCCGCTGCCATTCATCTTCCAAGAAGCAAAGGAATCCATTGATGAAGAAGATCCTAGGCCTACAAGCTCCAATGGAGCTTACATCATGTGGTATCAAGAGCATCTTCATCTAGGTGATGTTCTTTTGCTTCCTCTATCTTTTTGTTCGGTGAATTCTCTTTAATTCCTTGTTCTTCATCTTATTCTCCATGTATATCATCCATTGTCTTGTGGATTGGTGCTGTTTAGAGTAGATTCAAAAAAAATAAACCGATTAAATCTTAGATCTACACTTGTTCTTGCATTTCTATGGTTCAAATTTTGTTGATATACTCTTGAATCATGTTTTTGTGTTGATTTTAGGTTCTATCATTTTTCATTCATAATATTCTTGTGCTGAACCTTAGATCTAAATTTTCTTCCAAAATATAGATTAGAAAAAAAAACACAAAAATCTAAGTGTAAATCACTTAATCCATGTTGTCTTAGAGTCATGTTTAGTCATAGTAATTGCCACATTATGTTCTAAGTTTGTGTTGAATTTTTATTTTGTTGATTGAATTCTAGATACATTTGTTCATGTATTCTTGTCTTTCTTAGCAAATCTTTTGAATTTTGAGTCTAATTCATGCATGTTATTTAGTTCATAACATGTTCTAAATCAATTCCTAGAATTAGTCTTGTTGTTGAAATTTTTTTTTCTCTAAGTTTCCTACATGATGCCTATGATGAAGTTGAGTTGTGGTGCTGAGTTGTGGCTGGATTTGTGAATCAAAATAAGTCTAAAGCTCTCTTGGAATGTGTTATTCAAGATAATTGAGCATAATCAAACACAAATTGTAACTATCCAAGCCTTAAGCAACATAAACACTACTTTTGATTTCTAGGTTGAAATCGCTGGTGCTGGCAACTTGAACATACTAACTTGTATAAATTACTGGGAATTGGTAACTACGTGTTTTGAGCTGAAATTTTAACTTAATTTTCTATACATCTGGACACAAATTATGAAAAAAGAACCAAGCGATTTGGATTAAAGGAAAAAAATAAGAAAAATCACACAAGTTGATAGAAAAATCATTGTCCAGGAAAAAGAAAGGTGAAAGGGAAGTGTGCTTGTTGTTTTGGCTCAAATTTTGTTCTATAATTGGTGCCTATTTTATACCAATCCTAGTTCTGAAATTTCAATTGAAAATTAGTGTGAATACAAGTTCCAAAACTAGAGGTTTCTTCAGTCTTTTTTTAAGTGTTTCTTTTACTCTTCTCTAGTGTCATTCTAAGTTTCTCTTTGAGTCCTAGCTTGCTTTTATGTGCTTTTCATTGCTTTAATTGTTGAATAATCCTTGAAAATTTGTCTTGTTAAAACTCTATTGGTTTCGCTTTCATTTCATTTATTTGGTCTTTGGTTATTGCTTGCCTCTTTGTTTCCTTGTTTTTGAGTTGCCATATAGGGAATTGGAAAGGAGGATTGGTGCCATCTCTTGAAGAATTTGAGTCAAGAAGCAAGGGGCCAACCACCTTACGAGCTATTAGACTAAGAAGCACTACAAATTGAGTGAAACACCAAAGAGAGAATAGCCACTACAATTGAGGACTTTTTTTTTTGTAATTTTGTAATTGGCAATTTGCTTTGCTTTCAAATTTTCTAACAAAAAGGCCTTTCATTGGAAGTAAGGCGGAAGCCTCCAATAGGTTACCCTACTTCCATTTGTGTGTAATTATTTTAGGCAATTTTCCCTTAGGATAGTGAGTGTTTTGTTGGGAACCTTAAATGAGATCATCCAAACACTCTTAGGATCCGCCTAGTTTGTATTTCTTGCACTTTAGTTTCTTGCTTACTTTCATAGCTTATTTCCTTTACCCTCCATTGTCAAACCGCCTAGATAGTTTTCCTTTTACCAATTAGTTTTTACCTTATCTTTCACACTTCTTTTAGTGTTTATTTTGGCTAGTTTCAACCATAGTTTCTTTTACCTTTTGTTTTCAAACCCCCAACAAGAAAGAACCATAACTTAGGAACCAACATGAGTCTTCATTCTTCATCTAGTGTTAATGGTGAGGGTTCTACTCCTAAGGAACCCTTGTATAAGATATTAGATTAGTTGAGATCCCTTAAGTTGTGGAAAAAAAAGAGAGAAAAGGAAAAGGTAAAAAAAGAGTGGAAGAAATAAGTCAAGATGAAAGAGAGAAAGAAAGAAGAAAAATAATGAAAGAAATGAAAAGAGAAAAACATGCCTCCTATAGTAGTCATGACTCTTGCAAGAGTTTAAGTGAAGAACTTAGCGACTATTAGAGAGGGCGCCATAGTTCACATACTAAACATCACTCCCAAAGAAGAGAAAAGGATAGAAGGCCTCAAGAGGTTAACATTAGCCTCCCATATTTCCATGGAAAAGATAATGTTGAGGCCTACTTAGATTGGGAAATGAAGGTTGAACAACTCTTTGCTTCCCATCATA
Organism: Glycine soja; assembly: GCF_004193775.1. Classification (NCBI taxonomy): domain Eukaryota; kingdom Viridiplantae; phylum Streptophyta; class Magnoliopsida; order Fabales; family Fabaceae; genus Glycine; species Glycine soja. The sequence goes on along the minus strand of NC_041013.1, from coordinate 16,668,263 downwards.
TTAGTGAAGAGAGAAAAGTTCCATTGGCTACCCTTAGCTTTCAAGGGTATGCCCTCTATTGGTGGACTTTTCTTGTTAGGGAACGAAGGATTCATGGGGATTCTCCAATAGTGTATTGGAATGATCTTAAGAGTGCCCTTAGGAAGAGGCACATTCCCTCCTACTATGAAAGGGAGCTTATGGACAAGCTCCAAAGGCTTAGACAAGGGAGTATGAGTGTTGAAGAATATAGACAACAAATGGAACTACTCTTTTTAAGAGCTGGACTTAGGCAGGACGAAATAACAAGCATAGCTAGGTTCCTTAGTGGGCTTAATATGGAAGTGAGTGATAAGATTGAACTCCTTCCATATAGGGATCTAGATGAGCTAGTCCAACTTTGTATAAGAGTGGAGCAACAACATAAAAGAAAGCCTTCTTCAAAATCTTATGGCTTTCACTCTTATCCAAGGAAGGAGCAAGCTCAAGGAATTTTGGGGGCTGCACCTTCAAAACCCAAGGAAGATAAGGGTAAGACCATAGAGAAATCCACCCCTAAGACTAGTTCCCAAGAAAGGACTAGCAACATTAAGTGTTTCAAATGTTTTGGGAGAGGTCACATTGCCTCTCAATGCCCCACAAAGAAAACCATGATCATGAGGGGTCAAGACATTTATAGTAGTCAAGAGGAGACTACTTCTTGCCCTTCCTCTAGTGGAAGTGAAGATGAAGTAAGGGGTGAAGAGTCTAGTGAGGAAGTCTACCCCCATGAAGAAGGTGACCTCTTAATGGTTAGAAGGCTCCTTGGAGGTCAATCTTGTGATCTATCTCAATCCCAAAGAGAGAACATCTTTCATAAAATATGCAAAATTTTAGATAAAACTTGTTCTCTCATTGTGGATAATGGATCTTGTTGCAATTGTTGTAGCACAAGATTAGTTTCCAAGTTGAACCTCACTATCATTCCCCACCCAAAACCTTATAAACTTCAATGGCTCAATGAGCAAGGGGAAATGATAGTTAACCAACAAGTGAAGGTACCTTTCTCCATTGGGACATATAAGGATGAAGTTAATTGTGATATAGTTCCCATGGAGGCAGAACATATTCTTTTAGGAAGGCCATGACAATTTGATAGGAAGATCATCTACAATGGCCTAACTAATTAAATTACCCTCACCTATCTTGGCACTAAATTTGTGTTGCATCCTCAAACATCTTCGCAGGTGGCCAGAGATCAACTAACTATGAAAGATAAGAGGGATGAGGAAGAAAAACTAGAAAAACAAAAGAAAAAGAAGGATAGTAAGACCTTGTCTTTAAAGGCCAAGGGGAAGGAAAAGGAGGAAAAGGATTCCTCCAAGAAGATTGTTAAGAAGGAAAATCATTTTGCAACAAAAGGTGATATTAAAAGAGTAATCCTTCTTAAACAATCTTTCTACCTTCTCCTATCAAGGGAAACATCCCTTAGCACTGCCATACCTCTTGAGCTTGAGGATATTCCTCAAGTAAAGGAGTTGTTGGATGAGGGTTTGATTCGCAAGAGCTTAAATCCTTGTGCTTTGTTGGTGCCTAAAATAGGTATTATTAGGCCCCAAATCCCTATGATAGGTGGTATGATGAATGTGTTGAGTGGTGCAACAATTTTTTGTAAAATCACTCATGCATCCAACATCTTCATGATTTGTGTACATAGGGACTCATTAGGTAGGTTTGTTCTTATTTTTTGTTTCAATGCAAACCTAGGTGCTCATGTGGGACACCTTAGGTTTGTCGAAATTTTTTGTAGGAATAATCAACACGAAAATAAGGAAAAAGGTATGTTTTATTCCATTACTTTCCCTAACTTTTTAAATAGTGATCAAGGGCTTCCCATGGACCCTAAGAGAATAAAGGTCATTCCTGAGTGGCCTACTCCACCAAGTATAAGGGAAATTTGGGGCTTCAATATCTTAACAATCTTTTACAAAAGGTTTGTCCCATATTTTTCTATACTTGTAGCACCACTCATTGAGTTGGTGAGAAACTATATTCTCTCATGGGAAGATGGCCAGGAAAGGGTGTTCAGTCCTTACCGTACTCTAACATACCAAATATCACTAATACATATGTTTTTATTCTTTTTACTGCTGTCGAGGAAAGAATCCATGAGTTTCAAGAACCTCTGGATTTGAGGTCAAATCCTTTTCAAGGGGGAGGGAATGATGCAATCCTACCCCCCAAGGGCATTGGATAGAAGACTCGAAGAAGATTGGACCAAAGATGTAAAAGAAGGCCCTAAGGTTCTCATGAGCCTTAGGGTAGATTTCGGGCCCATGGACTAAGTATGAGCCCACTTATCTTTGTACATATTAGATTAAGGTTTCATTAATTTTAGGCCTTGTATTTAGGGCTCCATAACGTAGGTAGGGTACCCTAGAAATATAGGATTTTTTAGCCCTCGTATTTTAAGGCACCTAGACTAGTTTTTGTATTAGGGGTAGTTTTGAAATTTCACATGCATTGGGTGAATATTTGATGTGTGTGGTTGGAAATAAATTTAATTGAATTGGTAGAAGCCCAATCCAATTAAATTTTAGAGGGGGAGGTGAGCATTTTCTTACTACACCCCATTGCCACATCATATAGTCACACTTTGTGCATGTCCTTCATGCTTTACATGCCTCATGACACCTAAGCACATTTAGTGGAGAATCTTGGAATTGATCTTAGATTAGTGGGCTGAACCATAACTAAAATTCACTAATCATAATTAGTGAAATTTTGGCTCCAAAGTTTGACTCCACAAATTCAATTTCAAATTCAAGTGAAATTCAAATTTCCCTCCAAGTTTGTGTGACACTTAGGCTATAAATAGAGGTCATGTGTATACATTTTTGCAACTTTGATCATTTGAAAATTAAACTTCAGATTTCAGAGGTCTTTTAGAGCACACAATTTCCTGCTCTTCTCTTCCTCTCCCTTCATTCATCTCCTTCTTCCTCCAAGCTTTTAGCCATGGCCTCCTATGGTGGTGAGCTTCTTCTAGACTCATCTTCTCCTTGAAGTGGCGTCTCCTCTCTCTCTTCCTTCTCCATTCCGCTGCCATTCATCTTCCAAGAAGCAAAGGAATCAATTGATGAAGAAGATCCTAGGCCTACAAGCTCCAATGGAGCTTACATCATGTGGTATCAAGAGCATATTCATCTAGGTAATGTTCTTTTGCTTCCTCTATCTTTTTGTTCGGTGAATTCTCTTTATTTCCTTGTTCTTCTTCTTATTCTCCATTGTCTTGTGGCTTGGTGCTGTTTATAGTAGATTCAAAAAAAAAATAAACCGATTAAATCTTAGATCTACACTTGTTCTTGCATTTCTAGGGTTCAAATTTTGTAGATCTACTCTTGAATCATGTTTTTGTGTTGACTTTAGGTTCTAACATTTTTCATTCATAATATTCTTGTGCTGAACCTTAGATCTAAATTTTCTTCCAAAATATTGATTAGAAAAAAAAAACACAAAAATCTAAGTGTAAATCACTTAATCCATATTGTCTTTGAGTCATGTTTAGTCATAGTAATTGTCACATTATGTTCTAAGTTTGTGTTGAATTTTTATTTTGTTGATTGAATTCTAGATCCATTTGTTCATGTATTCTTGTAATTCTTAGCCTATCTTTTGAATTTTGAGTCTAATTCATGCATGTTATTTAGTTCATAACAAGTTTTAAATCAATTCCTAGAAGTAGTCTTGTTGTTGAACTTTTTTTTTTCTAAGTTTCCTACATTATGCCTATGATGAAGTTGAGTTGTGGTGCTGAGTTGTGGCTGGATTTGTGAATAAAAATAAGTCTAAAGCTCTCTTGAATTGTGTTATTAACGATAATTGAGCATAAGAAAACACAAACACTACTCTTGATTTCTAGGTTGAAATCGCTGGTGCGGGCAGCTTGAACATACGAACTTGTATAAATTATTGGGAATTGGTAACTACATGTTTTGAGCTGAAATTTTTACTGAATTTTCTAGGCATCTGGAAAACAATTATGAAAAAATAGCAAAGCGATTTGGATTAAAGGAAAAAATAATAAAAATCACACAAGTTGGCAGAAAAATCAGTGTCCATGAAAAGAAGGTGAAAGGGAAGTGTGCTTGTTGTTTTGGCTCAAAATTTGTTCTATAATTGGTGCCTATTTTATACCAATCCTAGTTCTGAAATTTAAATTTATAATTATTGTGAATACAAGTTCCAAAACTAGAGGTTTCTTGAGTCTTTTTTTTTATAGTTTTTTTTACTCGACTCTAGAGCCATTCTAAGTTTCTCTTTGAGTCCTAGCTTGCTTTTATGTGCTTTTCATTGCTTTAATTGTTGAATAATCCTTGAAAATTTTTCTTGTTAAAACTCTATTGGTTTAGCTTTCATTTCATTTTTTTGGTCTTTGGTTATTGTTTGTCTCTTTGTTTCCTTGTTTGTGAGTTGCCATATAGGGGGGAAAGGAGGATTGGTGCCATCCCTTGAAGAATTTGAGTCAAGAAGCAAGGGGCCAACCACCTTAAGAGCTATTGGACTAAGAAACACTCCAAATTGAGTGAAACACGAAAGAGAGAATAGCCACCAAATTAGAATAAAAAGCTCCATAAACTTCAGACATTAGGGTACCTTCATGGATTTCTAAATTAGAATAAAAAGCTTTGACTAGTTCAGAATAAACAGGTAATTTTAGAGACATGAATGGAATAAGATTGGAGTTTTCAAATGCTTGAAAGCATTCAAAACTCTCATTTAAGAAGTGTGGCGTCCCTAAATAATGACTGGTTTAATAGTAATAATTTAAATAACAGAAACCATGGGAAATTTTCTTTTCTTTTCTTTTCTCTTTTTTTTCGGTAATTAAATTCAGAAGGGAAATTATCACTATAGAGTCCTGAATGGCTAGTTCATAACTCTATTCGGAGTCATTTCTTTCTGATCACTCATAACCTCTAAACTGTTTTGCTCTTTCAAAAGGAAAAAATATACTAGCCATCATTTTAGGTCGTCACGTGAAAAATAATAAAATACGGTCGGTAAACTCTTTTTAAATAAAGTTCATTAACATTTCTTTCTCAAATAACAAGATTAAACATAATTACATTCATCATCTAAAACTGTCCAAAATATGGGAGTTTGCAAAATACATAGGGACATCCAGAGCAAAGGTATCAACTGTGGTGGCTTCAGCCACATATATACAATCATAAAAAATTTCTATACAATAGGTCTACCCACCCAAAAATCAAAAGAGTAAATCTAGCAGTCTGAACTAGATACACCCACCCACAAAAAGTATGTAAACCTAGTCTAAGGAGTCGTCTGCTATGATGAAGAGTCTTCACTATTCGCTGTCCCTCCAGGGCCGCTCTCCTCTGTAGAGTCTGGCTCAGATGCTGACATGACATCCTCTGGAAAATCAACATCAAGGAGTGGGTCTTCATCATCCTCAGGCAAGTCAAGAGCATCTACAGCAGGCTCAGGAGGTAACTCCTCTGGGTCCTCCTATGGATCCTCTTCAGAGGATGACACCTCTATCACTTGGACTGGCTCCACTAGTCAATATGGAGTAGGTGTAGGTAGTATCCACTCCACAGGCTGCTGAAGCGTGCGTGCGGGTTCCTTTGGATGTACCAATGAATTAGCAGTGAGTCGAATCGTGCCACGAAATCGGCACCTCTCATTGCCTTCGAGGGTCTCCCAAACTCCCTCTAGGCACTCCATCACCACGCGGTCATGGATTAACTGCGCTGCCATCGCGATCTACAAGAAATAAAAGAAAGAGGGTAGACTCTTTCACAAGAAATCTAACTACAGGCAACAATACAATGCGTCCCATAACGGCTACGTATAGTCAAAACATCCTTCTCAAGGGATTTCCTCTCTGGTAATCGATTACCAAAGTATGTAATCGATTACCAGTGCCCAAACTCGAGTTACACAGCTTCTGCACTTGGAAACCTACAATTTACACTGTGTAATCGATTACACATAACTGGTAATCAATTACCAGTGCCCTGTTACTCTGTGTAATCGATTACACAACATTGGTAATCGATTACCAGAGGCCACCTTAACATCCTATCTCCGTTTTTAAGCCTTGTAATCGATTACACACCCTTGGTAATCGATTACCAGAGACCATCTTAACTTCCTGTCTCCATTTTTAAGCCTTGTAATCGATTACACACCCTTGGTAATCGATTACCAGAGGCCATATTCCAGATACCACTCAAGATTCATAGCTGGCCAGCCACCACACAAGCCTCCTTGCTTTGTGGTCTTTGTTCTTTTATTGGTCGACTGTCAGGAGCTCGCCTGTTTAGGTACATCACAGGTTCTCACTGACTGACTATGCTCGGATTGGGTCGGGATTGGTCAAGCTTGGTTTTGGGAAATAGCACCCTACCTGACATCCCCAAGGTCTCCTGACCCCCGCGACATATCTCCAGGTACCACTCTGTGGTCAACAAACAAAAGTAGGAAGACTGACTCTTCCACGCTTTCTCACATCAAGCTTGTTGGATTATGGGGTACCCGTCATATGTGGTACTAGGTGGCGATCGGGTGATGGTGTAAATCAACTCTCCCACATCCACAAATCTAACATGAACCCACCATCCCCAGTTGCCCACCTTCAACTGAGCTCATGTACTCCTACATAGCCCTTATCCTTGTTCCTCTCAGCACCTGGTCCCCATCAACCCCTCCAAGCTTCCACAATATCCAAGAAATTTAATTCCCACTATCATAAACTACCCTAAACCAAGAAAACAGGGCAGAGGCAGAAAACTCTGCCCAAAACACATTCACATATTACCACTTTCCTTACTCAAATACCCCAGTAACATTCTCTTTGTTCCGATTCGTTAACCGTTGGATCAACTTGAAAATTTTACTGGAGGTTCCTAGTACATAAGTCTACATTTTGACCGTTGGGATCTGCTAGATAATGTGCAGAACACAATATGTACTACCTTTCCCATAACCAGCAATGCACAAGCATTTTCTACACATGAACAAAAATTCTACTACACAAATTTGACAACAATTTTCTGCATAAAAGGGCAGATTTCGAAATCCATCTTTCCCACATCCAATTTTGCTCAAATTGGATCCTAAAAGTCCTAAATCATGTATAAATCATATTTAAACCAAAAACAAGCTTCAGACCAAGGCAATTTAAAATCTAGGTACCTAAAACCCATCAATTTAGTGGATTTTCGAGGTTTGAGAAGTGAAAATGAGAACGGGGTAATTTTGGAGTAAAATCTCATCTCAAACAAGTCTATAACATTAATTTAAACTTGCTTAAACTGGTTTTAAGGCGAAAACTCCACCGATTCAAGATTTGACCCCTCAACACCCAATTTACCCTAGAAATGACTCTTGCTTTCACATTTGTCACTCATTTTTCTCATTTGCTCTGCCCAAGCTTTCCTACAAGTCCTAATTGACATTTTAAACTAGGATCAACTCACTTTAGACTCCAATTTACACTAACCCCAAATCTAGCTTCTCTAACCCTCAAAATCTCACACTTTTCTACCTACAACATTGTCATTCTCACATTTAACCCTAAATTAACTTTCCCCATCATCTCTACCAGTTTTCTATCAAAAATTTCAGCACACAAACATCACAAAGCATCATCATAAAACCCTAAAACAGAATGGGTAAATTTGACTCACATCAAACATGTCAAGTTTAGCATGCTTTCAACAAATTTCTTCACAAATAACTACCATAAGGCATTAACCTAGTAAAACTACCCATCATATCTCCCAAAAACCCAATACCCACGAAATTCATGTGAGAAGAAGTCTACCCAAACCTGAAATTCGAAGTCCCACAACGTAGAGGTGCACTTCACGACTCCGAAAATGGCTTCCCTTTGCAATTTGGAGTAGAAATGATGAGCAAAGTTTGGAGCTTTAATGGGCAACAATGGTGGAGGAGAAAGGGAGAAGAAAAGCAACGTGGGAGTGAGAAGAAGAGCTTCTGAATTTCTGCTGAGTGAAGAGAGAGAACGTGGCTTTTTAAGAAAATGATTTTGTTTTTCCTATTATTTTATTTTTTTAAAAGCACTTGCCACTTGTCCCATTTTGAGTGGAACAAAAAGGGGCCCACTTTTTCTCTTGATGTGACTTCATACTCAGCCACAGGGAGAGAAAAATTTGACCTTTTGAATGCTAAAATCATGCCTCGGTTTGCGTGCCGCTTCTCTGGTTCCAGTCCCTCGCGTTTCTCTGCACCCATCGGGGCCCGTTTTCGAAAGTAGGCAATATATATATATATATATATATATATATATATATATATATATATATATATATATATATATATATCAAAACTCTCAGAATGAAACCCTGAACGGGGTTCAGAGGTTGGTTTTGTTAAATTTTAAGTTGCACGCAAAATGATAATTTTTAGACTAATTAATTGAGAATTCATCTATAATTGTCCAATTATAGATTACTCTTCGTTAATTAGCCTAACCTGCGTATCTTTCCCCCCCAATGTACATACTTCTACCAGGAATATACATATATACACTGAATAATACATACATACATACATATATATATATATATATATATATATATATATATATATAATTATTTAAAATATAACGCTTACAAAATTCCGGGTAGAAATTTCCAGGATGTCACAAGAAGAAATCCATATCTATGAATTTTGGATCTATAATTGAACGAGAGGAAAAGAGGTTTGTGTACCGTATACGTTGTTCCTCTGATGAAAACAATGATCCAGAGGGAATGGAGGAAGGAATTGGCGTTTCCTATGACCCGGAATACCGTTGACTCCGACTCGAAGTGCCCTTTCGCTTTTTCGAAGTTTCAGCCATTTGAAGGGATTTTTCGAGATTTCAATTGGTTCAAATGAAAGAGAGTGGAAAAAGAAGAAGTTTGGGCTTTGTGGGGAGTGATTTGGACAAGAATTGAGTGAGATATGGCTAGAAGAAAATTTGGGGGCGAGGGTTTTCGAGAGAGAGAAGAGTTATAGGTTTCAAAATTAGAAATCTGAATATATAGGTGCAGGGACGCGTTGTAATCGATTACACAAATATGGTAATTGATTGCCAGAGAGCAACATTACCAGAAATAACTGCTTGTAATCGATTACACTATTATGGTAATCGATTACAAGAGGTTATTTTAGCTAGAAAAGAAAACAAAAGGCTTTCTAGGAGGAAAGAAATTTTGAGTGATTATCAAAATATTTTTTAAAGAAAAAATACTTTATGAATAATTCTTAATCAAGTATTTCACATATCATATCATGCAAAAGATATTAAAGTATGTAGATAATCAATTATATAAAGAACAATCAAAACACAAGTATAAAGAATATTGAATATATGAATAAATATTTCAAGCAAACAAGATGAAATCAATCAAGAAAACATACTCATGATTTTAAACAATCAATGACAAACAAATAAATAATTGTTAGTCATCATAATTAAATTTTTTGAATAAAAATTTCAATTTAAGAGAAATTTTAATAAGAGAATGGTTTTGATATTACCTTTTTCAAGATTAAAGTGTCTAGATCTTCAAAGATGAGGATCATGCTTTTTCTCCTTGTTTTTTCATTCTTGAGAGATGTTCTCATCACTTTCATAATCTTTGGTTAGAAGATTAATCTCATTTTTTGAACCATCGGATGAATCATTGTCATCCCATGCAATGTAGGCTTTCTTAGTTCTCCTTTCATCAAATCTTTTCTTTTCACTTTTTTCCGTCCATTCTTCATTTGAAGGACAATTGGCCTTGATGTGACCAATTTGGTTGCATTTATAACACCTAAGGAATTGAGAATCATCTTGTGATTTTCTTCCATTATTGAAATTCTGACGCCTGTCAATTCTTCTTTTCTTGATGAATTTATGAAATTTCTTAACAAAGAAAGAAAAGTCTTCTTCATCATCTGAATCTTCTTCTTCCTTTTCTTCTTGTATTAATGATGAGGCTTTAAGAGTATACTTCTCTTCTTTTTGTCATTTTCTTCATTCTGATTAAGGCGTTGAAGTTCCATCTCGTGTTTCTGCAATTTACCAAATAAAGTGGCAAGAGACACGGAAGAGATATCTTTACTTTTAGAAATAGCAGTTACCTTGGGCTTCCATTCCCTACTTAAACATCTTAAAACTTTATTAATCAAATCTTCATTAGGAAAGATTTTTCCTAGAGAAGCAAGGTGGTTTACTATATGAGTAAATCTTTTTTGCAAACTATGAATATTTTCATTAGGGTTCATCCTAAATAATTCATATTCATGGGTTAGGGTATTGATTCTAGACCTTTTTACATTTGTGGTTCCTTCATGGGTTAATTGGAGAGTATCCCACATCTCCTTGGCATTAGTATAATTTGATACTCTAAAGTACTCATCTATTCCTAGGGCTGAAGTGATGATATTTTTGGCTTTGAGATCATATTGGATTCTTCTCCTATCTTCTTCTGTCCACTTATCTCTAGGTTTTTGGGTTGTAGTGCTTGTGCTTACATCTATTATAATGGGTATGTGTTGTCCTAATTCTATTGCTTCCCAAATATTTAGATCTATGGCTTCAATGAATATCTGCATACGGGTTTTCCAATAATGGTAACCCTCACCATTGAAAATGGGTGGTCTGTGAATGGAATTTCCTTCAGGAAACAAGGGATTTGAAGAGGCCAAGAGTCTTGAAGTTGTTAGACTTTCTACAAGATACCTGCTCTGATACCACTTGTTGGATCAAGTGGCCTCGGAATAATTAAGAAGGGGGGGGTTGAATTAATTATTCCTAAACCATTACTAATTAAAAAATTACTCTTCTAAGGCTTTTACTAAGTTGTTAAAAGAATAAGGAGTAGAAGAGAAACTTAACAGAAAGTAAAAGAGGAAATCAAATGCACGGCGGAAATTAAAAGAGTAGGGAAGAAGGAGACAAACACACAAGAGTTTTTATACTGGTTCGGCAACAACCCGTGCCTACATCTAGTCCCCAAGCGACCTGCAGTCCTTGAGATTTCTTTCAACCTTGTAAAAATCCTTTTACAAGCAAAGATCCACAAGGGATATACCCTCCCTTGTTCTCTTTGAAACCCTAGTGGATGTACCCTCCACTAGAACTGATCCACAAGAGATGTACCCTCTCTTGTTCTCAGTCAAACCCAAGTAGATGTACCCTCTACTTGTACCACAAAGGATTTACCCTCCAATGTGTTAAGACAAAGATCTTAGGCGGTTAAACCTTTGATACTTTGTGAATGGGAATACAAAAGAATTCTCAGGCGGTTAGTCCTTTGAACGCTTTTGTATAAGGGAATGGGAAGAATCAAAAGAATTCTCAAACTGTGTTGTTTTGAATTCTTTGACAAGGGAGAAGGGAGACACAAAAGAATTCAGACGGTTCATCCTTCGTCCTTTTGAAAAAGGGAGAAGAGAGACACAAAAAGAATTCAGGCGGTTAGTCCTTGGCAAATTCTTTTTGGCAAAGGGAAAAGAGATGAAAAGAATGAATAGCACAAGTTTTCAAGGTTTAGAAAACAAAAAAACTTTGGAAAGCTTTTGGCACAAAGAAGAAGAAGAAGTTCAAAGAGATTCAAGGCTTGTAAAGGATTGTATATGATTGATTTGAAAAGTTGTATTAAAAAGTAAATCAAAGCCTTGCTTTTATAGACTCTTCATGTCTGGCCAAGAGGACCATTTAGAATAGTTATAACTTTTAGAAAAACTTAAAACCAATTTGAAAAAGTCAAAAACCTTTTGAATAGTTACATCTTTTGATTTATTCAGAAACAATCACAGGTAATCGATTACCAAATCAGTGTAATCGATTACACAAGGCTTTTATGTGGAAGGATATGACTCTTCACATTTGAATTTGAATTTCAACATTCATAGGCACTGGTAATCGATTACCAAAACATTGTAATCGATTACAGCTTTTTGAAATTAATTGGTACGTTGTAAATTCAGTTTGGAAATTTTTTCAAATCCATTTTGCTACTGGTAATCGATTACAATAATCTGGTAATCGATTACCAGAGAGTAAAAACTCTTTGGTAAACATGTTTTGAGAAAAATCCATGTGCTACTCAGTTTTTGAAAAAATCTTTTAATACTTATCTTGATTAAGCCTTTTCTTGATTCTTGAATAGCCTTTTCTTGATTCTTGAATCTTGAGTCTTGAACCTTGATCTCTTGAATCTTGATTCTTGATTCTTGAATTCAACTTTCCTCTTGAATCTTGAAGTGTTCTTGATTCTCTCCTGAACATCTTGAACTCATTCTTTGATTGACCTTTGAGCTTTTTGTCATCACCTTTGCCATCATCTTTTGTTATCATCTTTGTTATCATCAAAACATCTTTGAATCACTCTTGATTCACCATGAAGCTTTGCTTCTACAGAGATTAGTGAGTTGCAGAGTGATTGTGAGATTCTGAGAAGAGGAGGAGGGATCCCCCTTCTTGTGTAAGGAGCAATTATTTTTTACTCTTAATCTCATTATTGTTAGGGTTTTTCTGTAATGGTTGGCTAAACACCCTTGTTGGGGATTTCTAAAGAACAACTGATGTAATTTCTTTAATATCTAATTGATTGTGTTTCTTGTGTTCAATGCTTCTTTTAGTGCTTAAATCCTATATGCTCTTAGTCTGATCACCCATTTGTGTGCATAGTTAGGTGACTTTAGCATTAGGAAATATATTGTTGCCTTAGAACTTGAATGAAGCAGGATTGAAACTCAGTCTTAAATGAGGGATCTGCGGATTAAGTTTTTGTTTTAAATATGTTGTTACAATAATGTTGTTTTATCTAAGTTGTGTCCAACAAGAGGGATATGAGGACAAAGCTTAGGTTAAATTAGTCTAAACTTTCGTAAGCTATTTAAAATGAGTCTAGTCCAACAAGAGGGATCTGAGGAAGAAGCGTAGTTTAAGTTAGTCTAAACCTAGGAGGGCTGTCTAAACTGAGCTTTGTCCAACAAGAGGGATCTGAGGACGAAGTTTGGATTCATTCAGCCTAACTAGGGATTGAGGTTTAGTAGTTTAGGCTACAACATACAACACAAAAGTATGATTGATTAGAGAAACATCTTTACATACATCAGCTTGTTTGTTAGAAAGACCCAACACTTTTACCTACTACTGTCAATCTTATTTACTTGCATTTTTACTATTTTTATCCTAGACTTAGTTAAATTCTGTTCTAAACCATCAATTATCAATGTTTCTTTCAACAATGCCTTATTTCTGAACTTAACTTTGTCTAATACTAGTTCCCTGAGTTTGATACTCGGATTCATCCATTTTAATTTTAAATACTTGACGATCCGGTGCACTTTCCGTTGAATCGGATTTCCCTTGAACATATTTGTATGAAGAAAACTTGGATAAAAAAGTAACTGCAGGGGAAATCCAACAATCTCCATTGAGAGGATTAAAAGGTTAGGGAATGATGGGGTACTCAATACTCTAAATTTTGCTGACTTTAAGACTTGTGTGGACTGCATTAAGGGTAAGCAGACCAACATGTCTAAGAAAGGTGCTAACAGGAGTTCAAGCATATTTGAAATAATTCATACTAATATTTGTAGTCCAGATATGGATGCACGTGGTCAAAAATATTTTATCACCTTTATAGATGATTATTCATGATATATGAATGTTTATTTGCTTTGTAACCAAAATGAAGCATTGGATGCCTTCAAAGTCTTTAACGCTGAAGTTGAGAACCAACGTGGCAAGCAAATAAAAATAGTGAGATCAGATAGAGGTGGAGAATATTGTGGCAAATATACTGAGAGTGGACAAGCACCTGGTCCTTTTGCAATGTTTTTTCAAGAACGTGAGATTATAACCCAGTACACTATGCCTGGTTCTCCAAATCATAATGGTGTGGCAAAAAGAAGGAACCGAATATTATTGGACATGGTATGGAGTATGCTTAGAAACTCCAATCTTCTTACATTCTTATGGGCTAAAGCACTAAAGATGACAGTATATATATTAAATCATGTTCCAACCAAAGTTGTCCCAAAGACACCTTTTGAGTTGTTTAAAGGTTAGAAACAGAGTTTGAAACATATTTGCGTTTGGGGTTGTCCGTTTGAAGTGAGAATATATAACCCACAAGAGAAGAAACATAACCCAAGGACTATTAATGGGTATTTCATTGGATATTCTGAAAGGTCTAAAGGTTATGGGTTTTAGTGTCCATATCACATTACTAGGATTGTGGAATCAAGAAATGCCAAGTTTCTTGAAAATGATGTGATCAGTGGGAGTGATCAATTAAGGGACTTAGGTTTTGAAATTGATTATATAGAGTCTCAAACTTCCACATCAAGTGAAAGATTGGTTGTAATTCAAACCCCTCAAGTCAAAGGGATGATGAACAACACATGACTAGCATTCCACAACCTGTTGCTGATAATCCAGTAGATCAAGTTGATAATGAAACTCCTGAAAATGATGAACAACCACCTGAACAACATGATCCCCAAGAAAATGTTGATGCAACATTTGGTCTACTAGAGTAAGAAAATCATCTATTCCTAGTGATTATATTGTATATTTGCAAGAATCTAACTACAATATTGGAGCTGAAAATAATCCCAAAATGTTTGATCAAGTCATGAGTTGTAAAGAGTCAAATTTACGGTATGATGCCATGAAGGGTGAGATGAATTCCATGCAGAGTAATTGATGCAATCCTACCCCCCCCCCCCCAAGGGCATTGGATAGAAGACTCTAAGAAGATTGGGCCAAAGATGCAAGAGAAGGCCCTAGGATTCTCATGAGCCTTAAGGTAGATTTCAGGCCCATGGGCTAAGTATGAGCCCACTTATCTTTGTACATATTAGATTAAGGTTTCATTAATTTTGGTCCTTGTATTTAGGGCTCCATAATGTAGGTAGGGTACCCTAGAAATATAGGATTTTTCAGCCCTTGTATTTTAGGGCACCTAGACTAGTTTTTGTATCAGGGGTAGTTTTGTAATTTCACATGCACTAAGTGAATATTTGATGTGTGTGGTTGGAAATAAATTTAATTGAATTGGTAGAAGCCCAATCCAATTAAATTTTAGACGGGGAGGTGAGCATTTGCTTACCACACCCCATTGCCATATCATATAGTCACACTTTGAGCATGTCCTTCATGCTTTACATGCCTCATGACACCTAAGCACACTTAGTGGAGAATCTTGGAATTGATCTTGGATTAGTGGGCTGAACCATAACTAAAATTCACTAATCATAATTAGTGAAATTTTGGCTCCAAAGTTTGGCTCCACAAATTCAATTTCAAATTCAAGTGAAATTTGAATTGAAATTCAAATTTCCCTCCAATTTTGTGTAACACTTAGGCTATAAATAGAGGTCATGTGTGTGCATTTTTTTAACTTTTATCATTTGAAAATTAAACTTCAGATTTCAGAGCTCTTTTAGAGCAAAAAATTTCGTGCTCTTCTCGTCCTCTCCCTTCATTCATCTCCTTATTCCTCCAAGCTCTTATCCATGGCCTCCTATGGTGTTGAGCTTCTTCTAGACTCATCTTCTCCTTGAAGTGGCGTCTCCTCTCTCTCTTCCTTCTCCTTCCGCTGCCATTCATCTTCCAAGAAGCAAAGGAATCCATTCATGAAGAAGATCCTAGGCCTTCAAGCTCCAATGGAGCTTACATCAGTAACGGAGTTTGGAACTTTGTAGAGTTGCCTAATGGGGCATAGGCCATTGGCTGTAAATGGGTCTTTAAGACCAAAAAGGATTCATTAGGCAACATTGAGAGATACAAGGCAAGACTCATTGCTAAAAGATTTACTCAAAAAGAAGGAATCGACTACACAGAGACTTTTTCTCTTGTATTTAATAAAGATTTTCTTTGTATTATCCTGGCATTAGTTGCTCATTTTGACCTTGAGTTGCAACAAATGGATGTGAAAACAACCTTTCTTAATGGTGATTTAGAGGAGGAGGTTTATATGAAACAACTTGAAGGCTTCTCCTCTAGTAGTGGTGAGCATTTGGTTTGCAAGCTTAATAAATCTATATATGGTTTAAAACAAGCCTCCCGTCAGAGGTACCTTAAGTTTCATGGGATAATTTCTTCATTTGGTTTTGATAAAAACCCTACGGATCAATGCATATACCATAAGGTCAGTGGGAGTAAAATATGTTTTCTTGTTTTATATGTAGATGATATTTTACAGCCAATGATCGGGGTTTGCTACATGTGGTGAAACAATTTCTCTCCAAGAATTTTGACATAAAGGATATGTGTGATGAATATTATGTCATCAGCATTAACATTCATAGAAATAGACCTTGAGGTATTTTAGATCTATCATAGGAAACCTATATTAACAACATTTTAGAGAGATTTTGGATGAAAGATTGTTCACCAAGTGTTGCTCCCATTGTGAAGGGTAATAGGTTTAATTTGAACCAATGCCCAAAGAATGACTTTGAGAGGGAACAAATGAAAAACACTTCTTATGCTTCAGTTGTTGGAAGCCTCATGTATGCTCAAGTGTGCACAAGGCCTGACATTGCTTTTACAGTTGGAATGTTAGGAAGATATTAGAGTAATCGAGGTATTGACCATTGAAGAGCTGCAAAGAAAGTGATGAGGTACCTTCAGGAGACCAAAGATTACATGTTTATGTATAGACAAACAGACAATCTAGATGTGATTTGTTATTTAGACTCATACTTTGTTGGCTGTGTTGATTCTCGCAAATCAACATCTGGGTACATTTTCATGATGGTTGGTGTAGCTATTTTGTGGAAAAGTGTTAAGCAGACTTTGACTGCTACTTCTACCATGAAAGTTGAGTTTCTTTGTTTTTAGGTTACATCACATGGCGTATGGCTTAAAAGTTTCATTTTTGGGCTAAAGATAATTGATATTATTTCAAGGCCTTTGAGAAATTTCTACAGTAACTTAGTTGTTGTCTTTATGGAGAAACTTAGACATTAGAGAAAGAGTAAAAGACAAGAAAGTGGTCATTGAGCATATAAGCACTGAGTTGATGATCTTTGATTCTCTAACTAAGGGCACGTCATGTGGTATCAAGAGCATCTTCATCTAGCTGATGTTCTTTTGCTTCCTCTATGTTTTTGTTCGGTCAATTCACTTTAATTCCTTGTTTTTCATCTTATTATCCATGTATATCCTCCATTGTCTTATGGGTTGGTTCTATTTAGAGTAGATTCAAAAAATAAATAAACCGATTAAATCTTAGATCTACACTTGTTCTTGCATTTCTATGGTTCAAATTTTATAGATCTACTCTTGAATCATGTTTTTGTGTTGATTTTAGGTTCTATCATTTTTCAGTCATAATCTTCTTGTGCTGAACCTTTAGATCTAAATTTTCTTCCAAAATATTGATTAGAAAAAAAACACAAAAATCTAAGTGTAAATCACTTAACCCATGTTGTCTTAGAGTCATGTTTAGTCACAATAATTGTGACATTATGTTCTAAGTTTGTGTTGAATTTTGATTTTGTTGATTGAATTCTAGATACATTTGTTCATGTATTCTTGTCATTCTTAGCCTATCTTTAGAATTTTGAGTCTAATTCATGCATCTTATTTAGTTCATAACATGTTCTAAATCAATTCCTAGAAGTAGTCTTGTTGTTGGACTTTGTTTTGTTTTTTGAGTTTCCTAGATGATGCCTATGAAGAAATTGAGTTGTGGTGCTGAGTTGTGACTGGATTTGTGAATCAAAATAAGTCTTAAGATCTCTTGAATTGTGTTATTCAAGATAATTGAGCATAAGCAAACATAAATTGTAACTATTCAAGCCTTAAGCAACATAAACACTACTCTTGATTTCTAGGTTGAAATCACTGGTGCTGGCAGCTTGAACATATGAACTTGTATAAATTACTGGTAATTGGTCACTATGAATTTTGAACTGAACGTTTTACTGAATTTTCTAGACATCTGGACCAAAATTATAAAAAAAGAACCAAGCAATTTGGATTAAAGGAAAAATAAGAAAAATCAAACAAATTGGCATAAAAATCGGTGTCTAGGAAAAAAAAGTGAAAGGGAAGTGTGCTTGTTATTTGGGCTCGAAATTTGTTCTATAATTGGTGCCTATTTTATACAAATCTTAGTTCTGAAATTTCAATTGAAAATTAGTGCAAAAACAAGTTACAAAACTAGAGGCTTCTTGAGTCTTTTTTTTTATAGTTTTCTTACTCTACTCTAAAGCCATTCTAAGTTTGTCTTTGAGTCCTAGTTTGCTTTTATGTTCTTTTCATTGCTTTAATTGTTGAATAATCCTTGAAAATTTGTCTTGTTAAAACTTTATTGGTTTAGTTTTCATTTCATTTTTTCTGTCTTTGGTTATTGCTTGTCTCTTTGTTTCCTTGTCTGTGAGTTGCCATATAGGGAATTGGAAAGGAGGATTGGTGTCATCCCTTGAAGAATTTCAGTCAAGAAGCAAGGGAAAACCACCTTAAGAACTATTGGACTAAGGAGCACTCCAAATTGAGTGAATCACCAAAGAGAGAACAACCACCAAAATTGAGGACCTTTTTGTAATTTTATAATTGACAATTTACTTACTTTCATTGCTTTCAAATTTTGTTACAAAAAGGCCTTTCATTGGAAGTAAGTTGGGAGCCTCCAATAGGTCACCCTACCTCCATTTATGTGTAATAATTTTAGGCAATTTTCCCTTAGGATTGTGAATTTTTTGTTGGGAACCTTAAATGTGGTCATCCAAAAACTCTTAGGATTCACCTAGTTTACATTTCTTGCATACTTTCATAGCTTATTTTATTTACTAGTCACACCTAGTTTATCTTGTTATTGCATAATACTTTCTTCTTGCTTATCCACTTATCTTGAGTTCTTTTGGAAGCCTAGCTTTTACCTTTTTGCAAACCCCCAACAGGAAAGAACCACAACTTAGGGATCAACATGAGTCTTCATTCTTCATCTAGTGTTAATGGTGAGGGTTCTACTCCTAAGGACCTCTTGTATAACATATTAGATGATTTGAGATCCCTTAAGTTGTGGAACGAAAAACAAGAGAGAAAAGAAAAAGGAAAAAAAAAAGAGTGGAAGAAATAAGTCAAAATGAAAAAGAGAAAATAAGAGAGGAAGAAAGAAGAAAAATAATGAAAAAAATTAAAAAAGAAAAACATGTCTCCTATAGTAGTCATGACTCTTGCAAGAGTTTAAGTGAAGAATATATCAACTATTATAGAGGGCACCATAGTTCACATACTAAACATCATTCCCAAAGAAGAGAAAAGGATATAAGGCCTCAAGATGTTAACATTAGTCTCCCATATTTCCATGGAAAAAATAATGTTGAGGCCTACTTAGATTGGGAAATGAAGGTTGAACAACTCTTTGCTTGCCATCATATTAGCAAAGAGAGAAAAGTTCCATTGACTACCCTTAGCTTTCAAGGGTATGTCCTCTATTGGTGGACTTCCCTTTTTATGGAACAAAGGATTCATGGGGATCCTCAAGTAGAGTATTGGAATGACCTTAAAAGTGCCCTTAGGAAGGCGCACATTCCCTCCTACTATGAGAGGGAGCTTATGAACAAGCTCCAAAGGCTTAGACAAGGGAGTATAAGTGTTGAAGAATATAGACAACAAATGAAACTACTGCTTTTAAGACTTGGACTTAGGGAGGAGGAAAGAACAAGCATAGCTAGGTTCCTTAGTGGGCTTAATATGGAAGTGAGGGATAACGTTGAACTCCTTCCATATAGGGACCTAAATGAGCTAGTCCAACTTTGTATAAGAGTGGAGCAATAACTTAAAAGAAAGTCATCTTCAAAATCTTATGACTTTCACTCTTATCCAAGGAAGGACCAAGCCTAGGGATTTTTGGGGGCTGCACCTTCAAAACCCAAGGAAGATAAGGGTAAGACCATAGAGAAATCCACTCCTAAGACTAGTTCCCAAGAAAGTACTAGCAACATTAAATGCTTCAAATGTCTTGGGAGAGGTCACATTGCCTCTCAATGCCCCACAAATAAAACCATGATCATGAGGGGTCAAGACATTTATAGTAGTCAAGAGGAGACTACTTCTTCCCCTTCCTCTAGTGGAAGTGAAGATGAAGTAATGGGTGAAGAGTCTAGTGAGGAAGTCTACCCCCATGAAGAAGGTGGCCTCCTAATGGTTAGAAGGCTCCTTAGAGGTGAATCTTGTGATCTATCTCAATCCCAAAGAGAGAACATTTTTCATACAATATGCAAAATTTTAGATAAAACTTGTTCTCTCATTGTGGATGGTGGATCTTATTGCAATTGTTGTAGCAAAATATTAATTTCCAATTTGAACCTCACTATCATTCCCCACCCAAAACCTTATAAACTTCAATGGCTCAATGAACAAGGGGAAATGATAGTTAACCAACAAGTGAAGGTACCTTTCTCCATTGGGACATATAAGGATGAAGTTAATTGAGATATAGTTCCCATGGAGGCAGGGCATATTCTTTTAGGAAGGCCATGGCAATTTGATAGGAAGATCATTTACAATGGCCTAACTAATGAGATTACCCTCACCCATCTTGGCACTAAATTTGTGTCGCATCCTCAAACACCTTTACAACAGGCCAAAGATCAACTGACTATGAAAGATAAGAGGGATGAGGAAGAAAAACTAGAAAACCAAAAGACAAAGAAGCATAATAAGGCCTTGCCTTCAAAGGCCAAGGGGAAGGAAAAAGAGGAAAAGGATTCCTCCAGGAAGATTGTTAAGAAGGAAAATTATTTTGCAACAAAATGTGATATCAAAAGAGCACTCCTTCTTAAACAATCTTTCTACCTTCTCCTATCTAGGGAAACATCCCTTAGCACCGCCATACCTCTTGAGCTTGAGGTTATTCCTCAAGTAAAGGAGTTGTTGGATGAGGGTTTGGTTTGAAAGAGCTTAAATCCTTGTGCTTTGTTGGTGCCCAAAATAGGTATTATGAGGCACCAAATCTATATGATAGGTGGTATGATGAATGTGTTGAGTGGTGCAACCCTCTTTTGTAAAATCACTCATGAATCCAACATCTTCATGATTTGTGTACAGAGGGACTCATTAGGTAACTTTCTTCTTATTTTTTTTGTTTCAATACAAACCTAGGTGTTCATTTGGGACATCTTAGGTTTGTTGTAATTTTTTGTAGGAATAATCAACATGAAAATAAAGAAAAATGTAAGTTTTATTCCATTACTTTCCTTAACTTTTTAAATAGTGATCAAGGGCTTCCCATGGACCCTAAGAGAATAAAGGTCATTCTTGAGTGGCCTACTCCACCAAGTATAAGGGAAATTTGGGGCTTCAATGACTTAACAAACTTTTACAAAAGGTTTGTCCCATATTTTTCTATACTTGTAGCATCACTCATTGAGTTAGTGAGGAACTATGTTCTCTCATGGGAAGATGGACAGGAAAGGGGTTTTGAGTCCTTACCCTACTCTAACATACCCAACATCACTAATACATATGTTATTATTCTTTTTACAGGTGTTGAGGAAAGAATCCTGAGTTTCAAGAACCTCTGGATTTGATGTCAAATCCTTTTCAAGGGGGAGGGAATGATACAATCCTACTCTCCAAGGGCATTAGATAGAAGACTCTAAGAAGATTGGGCCAGAGATGCAAGAGATGGCCCTAGGGTTCTCATGAGTCTTAGGGTAGATTTCAGACCCATGGGCTAAGTATGAACCCACTTATCTTTGTACATATTAGATTAAGGTTTCATTATTTTTGGACATTGTATTTAGGGTTCCATAATGTAGGTAGGGTACCCTAGAAATGTAGCATTTTTTAGCCCTTGTATTTTAGGGCACCTATACTAGTTTTTGTATTAGGGGTAGTTTTGTAATTTCACATTTGACATGCATACTAACAAGTAACATTAATTAGGTAGAGTGTCTAGCTTATTCCTCTACTGGATAGATGACCACATTTGACATGCATACATGAGATATAATTGATTTGAATGAAATATCCAAAAGATAAAATACACTAATATATTTGTAAACTTTCTTACTTGTTACTTGTTAGAATAGCCAACAAGAAACTTGATTGATAATCAATATATGGCAGCACAAAATCTTCACATGTTAAATTTGAAGCAGGAGTAATTTAAATTTTAACATGTCGCTATTGTTATGTTTACGATATATTTCTCCTACTCTTGTTTCAGTTTTGAAAACAATAGGTTTAGTGGTCTCAAGCTTAAAGGACTTGTTCCATATGATTTTGGAGAAAGATAGTTTACGTAGGGAAGAAGTATTAGAAAGGAAAAAAGCTGGTCTTATTTTGATATTAATATTTCCTCAACATTTTTAGACTTTTCTTAATTGAAAAAAAAGGATGGATTGGAATCTATTTTTTTATATTTTATTATAAAAGGAAGCTATGTAAGAATGATTTGAAAACAATTGTATGTAAATAACATGGATACATGTAACAAATATGTCAGATTTGCATGTCGATTTATATAATAACATGGATACGTGCAACAAATATGTACAAATATTGAAGATTTCTCAATGAGGAAGAGAAGTTATAGGAGCAAATAATTTAATTGCAAGTTTCAGGAAAGATTTATTTTTAAACGAGGGAAGGAAGACAAATTAAAAATGGTCTAATCTATATGACGAACGTAGAAGCAATACTAAAATTAACTAAGCATTCAATGACGCACTTGTTGAACTTAGAAGCACTCAGACATGGCTCAGCCCTCCTATTGAGATTTTTAATTTTGACGTAGCAATGACATGTTAAGAAATAATGAATAGTATTAATTACTTAAAAATTGACAATAAACAAAATAGAAAAATAAAATCTTCAAATCAACATACATGAGTGTAGTTGTCGAACCTCATATTTGTTGATGTGAATTGGGCTATCGTTAGGACTATCCAAATCACTTCACAATGGCATGCAAAATGGACAGCTTGGTCGCACAAAAAACATTTGTCCTAGTGACACAACTACTCATTGCAAATACAATGCATTGTCCAAGGGCTTTGGTGCTGACAAAATGAAATAAACAAATATGTATATTTATTCTCAAATAATTGTCAATGATTTTACAAACTTATTTATAATTTTGTTAGTAAACATTAAATACACCATAGTGCTTCGTCCTATATCATCTAAACCTTACTAAATCGGATGTTTTTAACTTTTAAAAAAATATGCTACCCATTTCTTATGAATTGTTGTTATGCTCTCTCGATGTCTAATGGTGTGCCATCACAAAATCATTACAAAATATAAAATATACAAATTAGTCGTGTACATGTAAAATGAATAAAAAAAAGATAGTCAAATAATTTAAAATTGTTAAAGTAAATATACCATGTTCCAATCCTAGTATAGCCTCACCAAGAAATCCCTTTCAACCACTGCTAGAAAAAACATTTCTAACATCGGTTATTTTGGACATTTAACATCGATGTTGAACCAATTTTGAAAGTACCAACATTAAAATTACCAATGTTAACATCGGATATCAAAGCTAATGTTAAAATACACTATACAACATCAATTTTCAAGAAAGCTGATGTTGTATTATAAGAAATAAACTAAAAAAATGTAAATTATGCAAAAATCAACATCAATTTTTCTAAAAACTGATGTTATCATGCAAACAACAACATCGATTTTTATAAAAACCGATGTTGTAGTGTAGAAAACAACATTGGTTTTTAGGAAAAATCGATGTTGAATTTTGTATTCTGAAACACTTTCTACATCGGTTCTGTAAAAATCGATGTTGAAAGTTATATACAACATCGGTTTAAAAAGACCAATGTTGAATGTGTTTACAATATCAGTTTTAGTAATAACTGATGTTGTAAATACATTTTCTAAATCGGTTTTAGACCAACCGATGTCGTTTTTTGCAAATTTTTTAAATATTTTATTTGTTTTTACAATGAACCAACCATAACTAACTTACAAAAAATACATTAATGTTATTCTAATATAAAATGTTATACCCAACTAAATAAATGCAAATAGTAAATTTAAACTCAATCAAATTCTTATGAATAAAATTATCTAGGAAATCAGATCCTATAGCCAACAATAAATTGATAAAATTCAAAACTAACCTTATATGTTTTATTTTCCACCTCTAGCTCGCAAATCCTCTCTTCATAGATTTGTTTTTTGTTTGGGTCAAATGTTAAGGCATGGATTGGGCTCAAAAATAAAATTGTCAAAACAAACACAATAGTATTTTTGTTTTTACCTTGGGAGCATCAATTCCTTATTGCCTTGTTTCTATCGCATTGTCATGCGAGTCTAATTTCTTCTTGATTAAATCATTTTTTTTAGAGTTACACATCAAAATACCAATAATATTTTCATAAACACATAACATCTATGCATAATCATATTCCAAATAGTCCCAATATCTTAATCTAAGAATGTTTTTTCAGTATATTTCTGGAATGATTTTGTAACGTACCTTGTCGCAATATAGTTTCCAGTTCTTGCCATACCTGCATGCAAAGAAATTTTCAACTTCAATGTTGCAACCCGTAAATAGAATATTCCAATTTCCAAACCTTTGGTAATGAAAAGTTCCCTCAAATCCAACCAAAATTGAATAAGTTTAAATCAATTATTTTACACAATTTAACAAAAGCTTTTTATTTGATTTAATGTCTTCATAACTTTAAATCAATTATTTTAAATATGAGATTTGAATGAAGGTTTTAAAGATACATTTCTTTTTTAAACGTTGAGTTTTCAATTAGCTTTAAACCTTTTTAAATCAATTATTTTACATATTTTTTTTTCATTTTGAGGATTTCCGAGCAATTTTGAGTTATGTGAGGGTTACTTTCTAGGGCTTTCTTCCATGCAAAGAGGATTTTGGCTCATGTTGTATTTGCAACAATATTATATTATGTTTGTATTTTATATTTGCACTAACAGTCTACGTCAAAGACTAAAATGAAATAATATAATCAATAATTATTCTTTTAAACAATTTAAAATACATTAATTAACTTCCTGGTACTAATAAGAGTGTACATATATATATATATATATATATATATATATATATATATATATATATATATATATATATATATATATATATATATATGTGTGTGTGTTGGAAATAAAAAAAACTATAAAGAAAATATTAATTTAATTAGGTTTGTATCGTAATCAAATAGGGGCCATGATTGAAGGGAGATGGGACTAAAATGAGAAGCCATGGTGATGGCTACTACTACAATGACTGTAGCTCCTTCATGGACAAGCAAACATTATCCAGATACTAGTAGGTTGATGCATGCACAGGTGCAACCTTGATTCTGGTTTCTTGAATAGCCAAGCCATAATACTCCCTTGTGCTCCAAGCGAACTCTAACTATAGAAATATCATTATTCAATACATCAATGAAATGATCCACATCAAATATATCCATGAAGGAGCTGCAGTCAAACATAAGCAACCTCAACATTTCATCGCACACAATCCATCAAACAAATAAATATAATAATGGTGTTGTCAATTACCTTGAATCTCGCCATACAGGATTCAGTTCAAGGTATGGGATCACCAGAGTAGCATTCAGTATCTTTGCAACAACAACTGCATCACATATCTACACAAGATAATTTAACACTAAGATCAAATTCTACATCTTTCACACACACACATGACCAAACTTTTGATCTACTTAAAAGGCTTTTAATACTAAACCCCATTTTTTGTTGGTTCAAACCTCCATCAAGAAAGACCTGGATATATCCCTCTGACTTCTCTAATAATGCTGCTTTAATTGGATCACAGAAAGATCAAATAAGCCAATAGATATACCAAAGTGACATTATTCTCAAAGCTATAACAACATACAACATAGAGTACACAAATGATAGTAATGTAACTCACTTGGCTTATTTGATTCAACATAAGGTTTCCATCCTTGGCTTTCCAAAGGTGACCATAGTTTAGACAGCTGAGATGTAGGCTAAACAAGGGGAAAATAATAATAGAATATAAAATCAGCATCCACTACTAAACACGAGCCAGTAAAAGTCACTTGAAATGTATTCACTCTCAATTAATTCTTACAGTTTCACATTGCACGACACTCCTAAGAATACGTGAGTGCCTAGGTTTAATAGGATTCAATTCCTGCATAACAGTAAGTTGCAAGGTATAAGGCACTAGAAACCAATAAACCATAAAATGATGACAAGTACAGGTACCAAATAAAACCTAGGTACTAGGCAACATCAACATAAGCATGTTCCAGAGTCTGGTTCATCTCTGATATAAGGATTATTCTAGTGACACAAGAAACCACATATCATAGACATTAAGGGACTCTTACAAGGCTAGTAAGCATCATGTCCATGACAATAAAATGCAATAAATTCACTAAGCTAACAAATTCATTACAAAAGAAATTTTTAACAAATTCATTTGCTAAAAATTCTCACACGTAATGAGAATAAATCCTCACCCACTGTTCCAAAATGAAAAATGCAGTCTTGAAATCTCTGATCTATAATGGAAGAGTGACAAATGTTGTTGTTCCTAAAAGGGTGACCCTGATTTAGGTACCCAAGCTCCATCATGATGGTTAGAAGAACTCGACCTTGGATCTAAAAAATGACCCCTTTAGCCCCCAGAAGAAGTTGTGTAAGTATGAAGAATAATGAATAACAAGAACTACTAATGTAGATGATGAAAAAGAAGAAGGGTTAGAATGAGAAGAGAGTAAACCCCATTTTCTCAATCCTCCATCCCTGTCCAATACTGCTGGCGAGAGAGACTACCATTCTGCGCACGAACCGTCCTTGCAAGATGAGCATTGTTTTTGTGCACGACAAGGGAACTTCGATGCTCTTCAAAGTTCTTTTTGTGTTCACGTTTTGCAACATCAATCTAACAAAGATCGAGTCACGACCACATCGGAACCGTCCGATTAGGCTTGTGGATGACACAAACGTGGGAACATCAAAGCACCTCGAATACTTGTTCTACATTGATTTTGAGGCCTCCATGGCTGAGGTTAAGGCACTGGAGAAGTGTGAGATGAAGAGATAGGGCAGTGGGAAAGGAAAAAGGGAAGATGCTTGGACTCAAGAGACTTTAGGAGATAGGGTTTCAGAGAAGAATAAGGTAGCGCGTAAGTGGGTAAGAGAGTTTTTAGAAAAGGTGACAACATCAATTTTTCAATAACCGATGTTGTGTATGTTTCTTAAACAATTAACATCGGTTTTTTATAAAACCAATGTTAACTTCACATTAACATCGATTTTTTCAAAAAACGATGTTAATAAAATCAATTTAGTTGCAAAAATACCATCGCCCTTTTGTTAACATCAGTTTTATTAAAAACTGATGTTTGTTGAAAGTATTTTTTTAGTAGTGAAACTTTCAGTCCACATGTGATCCTTATGTTTACTCTTCATGTGTTCATGCTCCAATTCTGGCAACTATGCCTATGACATTTTCACACTCTGAATATGTACCCTTAGAATAGAACATTTTCCTCATGTAAAAGCAGCAGGTAGAGAGTAACAAAAGGTCATTGAATACACAGATTTGTTGTAAACCCCTACATTCCAAATTAGTTTCTCACAGAAGATGGTGGAGTGGCAAAGTAACAAATGACTACCAGGATTGGAGGCAACTGGATCAGCTCCTCTTTCTATGATTCTGTCATCTCTTCAAAATTTCTGCTTAATTTAACTCAACCCCAAAAGCTAACTCAAAAGGAAAGGATTGCCAAAGACTTATACAGAGCAATTTCACCATATTCTTGGTCAATGTGCCCTCACTACCAGCATTGGACCTCTAGAGGATGAAGCTTGCAACATTGGACATCAACTCAACTTCAAGACCATATAGGCTTTAATACCATATTAGAAATGAACCAGACTTAACTCAACCTCAAAGCTAACTCAAGGGTAGAGGATTACCCAGTTCTTAAAAGTTAAAACGAAAATTTTGCTCCCATTCCTATAACTGATTCAAATTCTATTAAAACTGTACTAACACTTATAATATTTCATTCATAAAAAAATAGTCATTGACATCCACTCAATATGTTGTTTGGGGAAGGCTCATAATTTCCTTCTATGTCATGATTTTCACCTACTGCCATTTACCCTTTTTTAACATATATTTACTGATGCTAGGGACTAGCTCCTATGTTATCGTCT
Source organism: Glycine soja (assembly GCF_004193775.1). Taxonomy (NCBI): domain Eukaryota; kingdom Viridiplantae; phylum Streptophyta; class Magnoliopsida; order Fabales; family Fabaceae; genus Glycine; species Glycine soja. Next base: position 16,640,065 of record NC_041013.1, on the reverse strand, counting down.
GGTGGAATCTCATACCATGTAACTTACGTTGTTTCCAACATGCACAAAAGTTGGATTTATTTACTCCATTCTAAATCTGAGGGCTATTATCTTTCATTAGTTTAAATCTATTGTAGAGTTGTTACTAAACACCAAAAGCAAATTTGTCCTGCATGATGGTGAACAGGTGTTTCACCCTTTAGACTAGGCTATCTGATTACAAATTCCTTAGGTCACTATAACATGTCTTCCACCCATAAAGGATACAAACGACTTATCTCAAGATGGTATGCTTTATATCTCTAACGATATCCTCTTCTATGTGTCATTTAAGCCTGCATATGTTATCTATTATCCATCTCATGCTTTTGTTGATTCACACGATTCTTCATCAAAGTCAAGGCTAAATTTAGTGATAAGTATGGCATTAGTTTTCCTAGTTTGAACAGAGTTGACATATAATTTATCTAGAAATAGTTTTTACTTGGATTAAGGAATTTAAGCAGTCTTGTCATGGCAAGATTATAAAAAAAATTTTGTCCAAAAATATTTACTTCAATTAATTCTTTATAATTTTCCTATAAGCACCACAAGAAAAAGAACATGTTTAAGATTGCATAAATTTCAATGACTCAATATAACTAGAGCTTCCAGCGTTCACAACTTCACATATCATTATGTTTCACATAATCTTATAGTAACATTCAACGCCAATGCACATATCATGAAGCTAGAAAGTTAGAGGTGAAGATGAGAGACTGACACAAGCCTTCACACGACATTCCACGGCAAAGGCCACGTGACATAGTTGAAATGTTCGACGATGGGGCAGGGTGGCACAGAAGAAACCTATGACAGCCGGTGAGTGATGGAGAGCATGAGCCAAGTGAGGGCACAACATGTAGGGGTGAGTGACTAAGGGCACGAGGGTGACTCAGTCAAAGAAAGGGTTCACATGACCTTAAATGATGCATAAACCATGACAGTTTTTCCCAAAACATCATGAAATTGTTATTTCTATGATGGTTATACCTTGACTCGTCGTTGTACGCATCATTCAAAGACAATTTTTGTAAAACATTCTTCGTTTAGAAACATTCTATCCTATTTATAAAATTATCACCGCTTGAATATACTACGACGGTTTCAAGGGACCGATGCCAGACATGCGTCATAAAAATTTTTTTTTCTTGTAGTGCCTCTTTAATCATTTGCATATTAGCTCACTTTGGATTATTCGTTTAATTTTAAATTCTGGAACTTATAAATTGTTAAAACTTATTTAAGGTAAGAATGAGATTTTTATAGTTTGTAAGTTTTGGAAAAATCAATTCATTTCTAAAATTATTTCAAATGAGTGGAAATTGAAGATCTGTATTCCAAGAAGTAGTAAAATGTATCATGAGAGGTGGTACAATTTAAGTACACGCTTAATCATATTCATGAATGGAATCATTCATTATCACTGTAAAAAAAAAAAAGGGGTCCTTAATTATATATAAAGAGAAAAGACATCACTTAAGTGAGAGTTGATTTTTTAATGGGAAAGGTCATCAAAATTTGTCCAAAAAAAACTTATAACAAGAAAGTTTTTATAAATTTATTCAACAAAATGTAATGGAAAGAGTTTTTCTCAAGTTTGTGAGGACAACTTTTAATATATTATTTGACATAATGAATATTTGTTGATATATTTTTTTAAAACACAAATAAAAGGTGTCAAATAATCTTAAATCGGTGTCTTTTTCAATTGGCTTATGTATGTTTTTAGTCTCTAGTATTTTTTTAATTTTCTTTCCTACGAGTTTTTTTTTCATTTTTAGTTTTGTAAGTTTATATTTTTCTTTAATTTAATTTAGTCTCTTTAAGATTTTAATTTTTTTTATTTATAATCTCCAAAAATTTGAGCTTATGGACCAAAATTTAAAAAATACAAACTTACAAGACTAAGAATAAGCAAAATATTTTTATGGAATCAAAATTCAAAAAACGCAAATTTACCAAGACTAAAATTTAAAAAAAAAAACTTTAAATGATAAAAAATAAACGGATGCCAACTTACGTGGAAAAAAACATACTGAATTCTTTTCTTTTTCTATATGTGGCGTGGTTTGGGCGTGTCCCATATGTTTGATCCATGTCGCGTGTGAGCGGTTTTTCCCAACAATAATGATAACCACTTAGAGAAACTAGATGAGGAAATTTTTAGTAAGTTGACTCTTTAGGTAAGAAATTTGGTTCATTATATTTCCTTAATTTATTTTACTTTTTCCTTCCATATTAAGCACTTTATTTAACTTTTCTCATACTATCTAGATTATCCATTTTCCTACGGTGGAAGAGTTTGTTCGAAACCTTCCTAGTTCAAGCAAAATGGTTTGCCTCTGGCCTGGAACTTGCCCACTGCTGAAGAATACGTAAAGAATGGGATAGTAAGCTCTGGAGTGCATATTGCGATGATTCACGTACACTTTCTTTCATTTGGGTCATGGATTAACTGAGGAAAATGTGAAGATCATAGACTGAATCTCTGGCATCATTTCTTCCTCGGCAACAATTCTGCGACTTTGGGATGACTTGGGAAATGAAAGGATAAAGAGATTTTATGAGTACTATATATTGTTAACTTCATTGGGAAAAAAAAAGCATGCCAATACCCTCCTCCTCTTTTTACACAAAGTAAACATGCCTAATGTGTTAAAGAAATAAATAACTAAATAAGACTTTTTTTATCAGTGGGATCAAAAATTAAGAAATTTATAACTATGTATCATTTTCAACTGAGTTAGACCCCTTACAAATAAGACATTTGTTTAAAGAGAAAAAAGATACTACCATTTGTTATATAAGAAATATAAGAAAATAATAAAATAAATGAGGATATTTCTTTTGTTCTAATTATAAGAAATCTTCAGATTTACTAATTTCCTTTAATTTATATTCTTAATTTATTGATTGGACATATCTATATATTATATTATCTATTGAAGTGGATTCATTTATTAACAATAACAGTATAAACTACAGTCATTGGTGTGAAAATTTTAATTTAGAGGTATGCCTAATGTCATTAATTATATAACAACTACTTAAACTATTTAATTTTCGAGGTATTTTAGAAATAAAATTTAATTTTGTGACAGCATTGATTAAATAAATAAAAATTAACATAACTATTTTTATTGGTTTTAATTAAATAGTAATTTGTTTCTTATATAAAAGATAATAGGAAATATTATGTTTGATACTAAAATTATTAGTTCTATAACTGTTATTGTGCATAAAGGATGAGAGTCAACCAGGCAATGATGGATCATATATACGTGAATTGTCTCATGAGGGATCACCCAAACTACACGATGAGAATAGCAAGAGAGAGGGTCAGGAGTAACATCTCTGATGCATGGAAGAGCCTCAACCAAGAGTGCTTGTTTGGTGCCCATATTCCATTCTTCATTCACTAAAGCCTCACTAAATGCTGCAAGTATGATACGTGTATGGTTATGACGACAAGCACTCCCTTCCAGGGCTAGAGGAGCAAGTCAAGTCCGTGCTTAATTTATCATAATGTTCTTTAATGTATAGTATTTGAATCACCATGTTGGTCTTAAGTTGGCTTTTAAACTTATGATATTCTCATTGGTCTCATTATATATATTGTCCTATAATTTGAATATTTGTAAATAATACAGTTTCTTGTATTAACGCAACTCTATTAATGCTAATAATTGAGATGTGTGAACAATAAATACAAAGTTAATAAGACCATAATTTATGCACACGTTACAAAAATGAAAACTTAAATATCAGGTTTAATTTTTTTTTATTCAATTACTAATTTAATCATCTTTATAAGACAAAATGACATTTACAGAAACCTCACCTATTTCGTTTATATATATATATATATATATATATATATATATATATATATATATATATATATATATATATATATATATATATATTAATACAATTTTAAGACATTTGCATTAGGAATAATCAATTAAATTCATTCTCTATAGAATGTAGTAAGTGAAATTAGTGAACAACTATTTATTCAATCATCAGTATGTAGCCATCACTACTATAAATAAAGCCTTTGAAGACAGTTTTGTAGGGCTTTTCATGATGGTCAAATGTGAATGGTTTTTCATGACGGCTTTAAAATCATCATAAAATATGTTATGTTTTTATAAATAAAAAATTGCCCATAGTTTTATGATAGGGTTTTTTGAAAATCAACATAGATAATGAAATTTCTACGACAATTTCCAAAAATTCATTATAGAAAGGTCAACATTAAAGATAATTTTCCAAAAACACATCATGATTTTCTAAAAATCCATCATTGATTTGAGTTTTTTTATGACAATTTTCTGGGAACTGTCATAGAATTTTTTATTTTTAATATTTCTTTTGTTTTAAAGAACACTCAACCTTTAACAAAGAACAAATATATGCAATCTAGTCCAAAACAAATATAGGAAATATATCCAAGGAGTCCAGACCAAATTATAAATAAATATCAATAAATATGATATAAATGATGTACAATATTATCAAACATTGTTGAAATACACACATTAGTTTTACATTTTAAAAAGTATGTTGTTCATTCCTTGCGTATTGTTATAATCTTCTCCAATTCCAATGGTGTTCCATTGTAACACCCCAAGTTTTGAGTACTAGCAAAATACCCTAAGGAAAACTCTTATTAGAACTCTTTTGTTATATGTTTTTAAATATTTGTTGTGATCATTTGTATATTATTGATTTGGTTCTAAACATGTACTTGTATTGTGATAATGTGTATGTTCTTATACATGTGTGTATTTTGTATGTATTATTATTGTTGTTGTTGTTGTCCTCTTTATCATATCATATTATATTATATTTGGTGTTAGAAGAGTATTAGATTAATTTCTTATAGTTATAATGCTTGAAAGATTGTCAAAGTCTAGTGTTAGTTTTATGATGACATCCCTAGATAGTACACATCATATCTTGAGTTATAGTTGTCCATTTGAGGTGTTTTTTTGCATTGTTGGAAAACTTGCTAAAAAAGCTACAATTCATTCATATACCTTAAAAACCAAAATTAACTTCTATCATAGAAAAAATCAGCTCCAAAGTAGGTGACTTGATTATGAAAAACGCTCTTAGTCTCACATTGGATACAATAACCTCATGAATCCCTTTCTTTCCCTATATATAAAGGAGACCACAAGCCTTATATGCACCAAAGAATTAAGTGGGCTTAATGTTAGGTGCAGAGCCCCTCGAACAATATTTTTATATTTCCCTTTAAGATTTCAAACTCAGGGAATTTAGGGGGTTGAGATTGTGTTTTAAATCACAACCAAGTTTTTGCCACATTAAGAGTTGTCATGAAGATTGTGGTGGGCGAAGTGTTGGATCAAGTGGTCTCGCAATAATTAAGAAAGGGGGGTTGAATTAATTATTAATGAGCCTTTACTAATTAAAAACTTATCCTTCTTAATGCTACTAGATTCAATTAGGCTTTTACTACTAAGTTAAGTAAGTAAAGAACAGAAATAAAAACTTAATCAAAAGTAAAAGTGATAATTAAAGTGCACAACAGAAATTAAAGAGTGTAGAGAAGAAGAAGACAAACACAATAATTTTATACTGGTTCGGCAACAACCTGTGCCTACATCCAGTCCCCAAGCATCCTACAGTTCTTGAGATTTCTTTCAACCTTGTAAAATCCTTTACAAGCCAAAGATCCACAAGGGATGTCCCCTCCCTTGTTCTCTTTGAAAACCCAAGTGGATGTACCCTCCACTTGAACTGATCCACAAGAGATGTACCCTCTCTTGTTCTCAGTATAACAATCACCAAGTAGATGTACCCTCTACTTGTACCACAAAGGATGTACCCTCCAATGTGTTGGGACAAAGAATTCTCAGGCGATTATTCCTTTGAATCTTTGTAAGGGGAAACAAAAGATATCTCAACCGATTAGTCCTTTGAGATATTTTGTTTAAGGGGAAGGGAAGAATCAAAATAATTCTCAGGCGGGCTCCTTTGAATTCTCTTGGAAAGGGAGAAGAGAGACACAAAAGAATTCAGGCGGTTAGTCCTTCGTTCTTTTGGCAAAGGAAGAAGAGAATGAAGAAGATGAATAGCACAAGTTTTTGAACAAAGAACTTTTCTTGGAAGAGAAAGTTTTGAACAAAAAATTTTGGAAAGATGAAGAGAAAAAAAAAGAATCAGAAAATTCTATAGACAAAGTTGAAAGATATTGAATGATGTTGAGAGAAGATTGAAAGATAGTTTTAAAGATAGATGATTATGATCAATTCTTTTTGTTTCATGCCAAGGTCACATATTTATAATTTCTTGATGACTCTAGTCAAAACTTATAACTCTTGGAAATTCCTTTAAAACTAATTACTTAAAAAGTTATGACTTTTGAAAGAATCTTCAGAAACAAGTCACTTGAAGAATTGTCACTTTTGGAAATGAATTTTTTGAAAACAGTCACTGGTAATCGATTACCATTAAGGTGTAATCGATTACACATTAACAGATGTGACTCTTCATTTTGAATTTTGAAAATCTTAACGTTTTAAAACACCGGTAATCGATTACATGATTATGGTAATCGATTACAGATTTATAAATCAGTTTGAAAAACAATGCTGGCTACTGGTAATCGATTACCAGAGAGTAAAACTCTTTGGTAAAAGATTTTGTGAAAACTTCATGTGCTACTCAATGTTTTGAAAAAAAAATTAGTACTTCTCTTGATTCTTGAATATTGAGTCTTGAATCTTGATCTTGATTTTTCTTGAATCTTGATTCTTGAATCTTTGCTTGAAACTTTGTTTAACTCTTGATTCTTTGGCATCATCAAAATAACCTTGGAAGACATTGCTTCCATAATCTCCCCCTTTTTGATGATGACAATCCTGAAATCAAGAGAATGCATACAAGTCTTGTTCTACCGTTCACTGATCCCTTTCTCCCCCTTTCTTTTTGAATTTATGCTTAATTTTAAGTCTTGAAAAAAATATAACATCTTGATTTCTTAACTTGATTTCTTAAAATACCCATTTTTCTCTCCCCCTTTGGCAACATCAAAAAGGCCAAAGTGCGTAAAACATACATAATTCAAAAACATACACAAAGCATTTTTTGTAAAGTAAACATAAAAGATTCTAAACCAATCATGAAACAAAACATGAATAAACCAAATTAAAATGCAAACCACATAGTCATATATCATAATTCATAAATGTTCAGTCATACTAAGCAAATATTAAAAGAAATACTAAGTGTTCAAATGTCATAATAATATAGCCAAATACACGACTAGAAATCAAAGTACTAATAATACTAAAAATTAATAAAGTCTAAGACGATGGTGGTGGTGGTGGTGGTAGATCAAAGCATGTGCGAATGAAGGTAACATCTTCTTCAACCTTTGTGATCCTTGAGTCCATCTCGTCGAATCGCGTGTCCACTTGTTCTTCCAAAGCATCAAACATTTCACCAACATAAGTTTGGAGTCCATCGAACCTGTCCAAAATACTTTGAAGGAGAGAAGAGTCTCCTTCAACCGGTAATTGTCCTTCATCATCATTTGGTTGAGTACCCTTTTATACCCAAGAGCCATCACACTCTTTATGGTAACCAAAGGATGCAACCACAACAACACCGATCAAGAAAGATCTCTTGATTGGAACATAAGGTTCAGAATCAAGAGGGATGTTGAAATGTTGAAGGAAAAGAGTGACTAAATGTGGATATGGTAAAGGAGTGTCGCAACCTATCCTTCGGCGGGAGGGCGACGCGTGACTCGCGGGATGCGTGTTCCAAGAAAGGAATACGCGCGGAGTCGCCACCAACATTTATTTGAGGAAAACATCGGAAAAACCGGAAAAGACGTGATCTACGAACTTTAAGAAAAAGGTTTGGGAGTTGAATTTACGCACGGGGAAGGTATTAGCACCCCACATGTCCGTCACAAGAGACGGAAACCTTTAATCAAATGTGCAAACATGACTTCGATTTTTACATTCCCTTTTACATTCTTATATCTTTTATGCCCTTTTTTATATTTTTATCTTTTTGTGGTCGACAAGGGTGTTTCCCTTTGCTCCTACGTATTCCTCAATTGTGATGAGGAAATAAGACCTACGTAGTTCTTTTGTGAACAAAGCGTTTTGGTTAGGTTATTTTTTTCCTTTTTTGCAAGATATGTTTTTATTGAATGAAAGGTCATTTAAGGCGTTGGACCATTAAATAATCTTTCGATTCTTTTGAAAAGTGAGAAAACATTAAGGCATTGGACCATTAATGATTTCTTTATTTTTGAAAGAGGTAATAAAGTTACATATTGATTTTAGACCTCTTAGAAATCTACCCTTAACCAATAAAAGCGGAAAGGACCATTTCAAGGCGTTGGACCTTTGAAAATGGCTTTTTTAGGCGATGACAAAAGTTTGGTTTATGAATTGATTTTAGCCTTAGTTTTACTTTGGTTATCAGTCGATTCGATTAAGAAAGAGAAATCCCAAAGAAAAATGTCCAATTGATTTTTTTGTTTTATTTTACTAAAAGATATTTTTGATTATTATATTATTATTTTACCTCTTTTTGGTTTCCAACGTGGTTACGGCATGACCGAACGGTCGGATTTCATCTTAACAGAAATTAACGGATGTTACAATTCAAATGATCGGTGGAAATTTATTTTATTTTTTGATTAGGTGAGAAAATAACTTAAGCAAATGACTACAGCACGTCAAGAGGGGGTACGGAAAATAAATGAAATGAAAATAAAAGCACGTGAAAACAAATGAGGACCACTAAGGGTACATATAATGAATTGAAAAGTTCGATTTCGGGAACTTACCGGTTGAAGACCGAAGAACGTCGAAGAACGGTAAAAAATCTTCGTGAAATCACCCACGGAAACGTTACGGAAGCGCCTCAGCTTGGATTTTCTTCACGGAAACGATTTTTTTCACTAATTTCAAGTGATCTCGAATTACCAGGAGGGCTGAACATTTTTTCCCTTCACTTCTCTCCCTATTTATAGGAAAATAGGGGAGAAGCTTGCCACCCAGCTTGCCCAGGCGAGCTAGGTTGCTTCCTCCAGAAGCAACCGCCTTCGGGAAGAATTTTTTGGAGGGCCCAAGTGGGCCTGGTTGCTATTTGCACCTACTAAATACACCCTTGCTCTTTTTTGGTGATTCTTTTTCCGTAACGTTACGAAACTTTATGAATTTCGTAACGATGCTTGTTTTCTTTCCGTAATGTTATGAAACCTTACGGATTACTTAATCATCCCTTTTTTGCCTTCCGGAACGTTACAAAACTTTAAGGATTGCGCACTAACACTTCCTTTTAATTTCCGGCATGTCACAGAACTTCACGGATTATGCTACAATGCTTTCTTTTGACTTTCGGCATGTCATGGAACTTCACGAATTGCCTAACGATGGCTGCCAAGTACCTCGAAGAGGTCAAACGAGGGTCGTATCCCAACAACGGATGGTCCCCGGACAAAATTAGGGTATGACAGTTGCCCCTCTTTACTTGTATTTTATTGGAGATAAAAGGGAAGTAAAGATAAGACACTAATTTCATTCGAGCGAAACACCATTCAGCCAGTGAACCTCCCTGCCATCGGATCCTGCAAAAATTTGAAAATGATCAGTACCGACACATCATCCTGATACTGTCGAATTTGTTCCTCTCGGTTGATACAAGACGTAGAATGACCATAATTTGTCTCTACGTTTTGTTGGAAATGATCGAGCCTGAGCGGCAAGATACAGAATGATCATAATTTGTCTCTGCATGCCACCGGACACGATCGCCCGTTTTTGAATGACAAAGCGCGCAAAATTTGTCTCTACACGTTTATCACCCAACTTGCGAAATCTGAATGACAAAGGGCGTAGAATTTGTCTCTGCGTGTTTACTACCCAATTTGCTGCTCCTGAATGATAAAGGGCATAGAATTTGTCTCTGCGCATTTACCACCCAACTTGTTGCTCTTGAATGATAAAGGGCGCAAAATTTGTCTCTGCGCGTTTACCCACTCAGCTTGTTGTTCCTGAATGATAAAGGGCGCAGAATCTGTCTCTGGGCATTTACCCACTCAGCTTGTTGTTCTTGAATGATAAAGGGCGCAGAATCTGTCTCTGCGCGTTTACCAACTCAGCTTGTTGTTCCTGAATGATAAAGGGCGCAGAATCTGTCTCTGCGCGTTTACCACCCAACTTGCTATCATGCTTTGAGTCTTATAGATAGCAAAGGAAAGTTTTAAACGAATAACCACTCGGGTATCTCCGCATGTCAAGTGACTCCAGTGTCAGTATGATAGAAATTCTCTACACGGAAGACGACGTAAATCTCCGCGTGTCAACGGGCTTGTTGGCCGCGATTGACAAAGGGTGCAGAAGACGACATTAGTATCTGCGTGCTATCATGCTTTGAGCCTTAGAGATAGCAAAAGAAAGTTTAAACGGATAACCCCTCGGGTATCTCCGCCTGTCACGTGACTCCAGTGTCAGTATGACAGAAATTGTCTGCGCGGAAGATGACGTAAATCTCCACGTGTCAACAGGCTTGTTGGCCGCGATTGACAAAGGGTGCAGAAGACGACATTAGTTTTTGCGTGCTATCATGCTTTGAGTCTTAGAGATAGCAAAAGAAAGTTTAAACAGATAACCACTCGGGTATCTCCGCCTGTCACGTGACTCCAATGTCAGTATGACAGAAATTGTGGGGCGGTCGACAAAAGCGAGACTCTTGCTCCTACGTATCCTCAATGAGGAACTCAGACCTACGTAGTTCTGGATAACTTGTGAGACAAAAAATAGTCTCGGTGTTTTCTTCACTAAAATGCGAACATGCTCTAGTAAAGAGACAAACCTTCCAACTAATCAGAGCAACATATGCTTTTCGGACGAAAAACAATGTGTCTATCGGGGAAGGGGAGTATGCTGATGAAATCTTCTCATAACCACAAATGAGATTTTGGATGTTAGCATTTCGTTTCTAAATGACCATTTAGAGGAAACACTGGGTTCAACAAAAATAGAAGAAAAATCACTCAAAGTGTATCAATCTCGCACAGGTAAGTGTTTCATCCTAATTCCGAACCATAGATATGTCATGACTTGATTTTGAGAATCATTTCCTATCAAATCAAAGATTACATGCGTGATCATGGATCAATAGGACTTCCCTTGGGAATGGGTTCTTTTGGTGGGAATTTTGGCTTTTGAGTTTTTTGGCCTTTTCCTTCTCTGTTTTTGTTTAACGCGAGGCGAACAAGTCACCGACGCACAGGATTTTGGTTGGCAATCAAAGGGAGAAGATGATGTGAATCTTACGGGGCGGATCGTTTGATACAGGCTACGAAGGTTTGGATGACGCCACTTCCAGTGAAGGAAGATAAGTCATGGTAGACGCCACTTCCAGTGAAGGAAGATAAGTCTGGGTAGTCGCCACTTCCGGTTAAGGAAGATAAGTCTGGGTAGACGCCACTTCCAATGAAGGAAGATAAGTCTGGGTAGACGCCACAAGGATTACCTTGATAAGTCTGATAATTGGTTCAACAAGGAACCCAGAGAGAAACTCTCACCAAATTTTATCAAAATGCCAAAAGTTTTTTTTTATTGAAAATAAAAACCAATACTTATAGTGTATCAGAACAAAAAGATAAAAATAGACATGGGCCTTCTAAACAGGTTGGGCCAAAATTACAATAAATAAAAATTATAACTAAAAACATATTTAACTTGGGCCTTCAAATTAGTTTGGGCCTTCAGCAACAATTAATTGTCTTGATAGTGTCTCTGCCTCTGGATCTTCATCCTTCTCCACTTGGGCCTTCATCCTTCTCCACTTGGGGGCTTTGTCCTTCTCCACTTGGGTCTTCGTCCTTCTCCACTTGGGCCTTTATCCTTCTCCACTCGGGGGCTTTGTCCTTCTCCACTTGGGCCTTCGTCCTTCTCCACTTGGGCCTTTAGCCTGTATTTGGCCAGTTTCATGATTCTCATCAGAAGACCACTTTAGGTTGTGGTTTCCTTTCCTTCTTTTTGTTTATTTGGTGACAATTCTGTATTGTTCAGATATTGTCTGGCCCAAAGACCTTTCTGCACATTTCTTCTATTTTCTTTCAATCCTTGATTGAGAATTTTCTTTCCTTCCTTGTTTTGCTTTCTCCCACTCTTTGATTGGGAATTTTCCTTCTTTTCTTTTTTGCTTTCTCCCACTCTTTGATTGAGAATTTTCCTTCTTTTTGTGTTTTCTTCCGAGGGTAAGGATTGACATTCTCACCCTGGATCAAGGTTTATGGTAAGTTAGGATTTTGGCTCAAGGCTTGTAGAATGGCTAGACATGATACATGTCAGGGTTTGGTTTGGTTCAAGGATAAAAGGGATGCCCCACATTGTTTCCATGACACAAATGCAAAAATGATGATTTGGAAATTTTATGCAAAACTGGTCATGCATGCACCTATGTGGACACTCAAGTGTCAAAGTTTTATGTTCATGTGATGCTAGGGCTCAGGATTCATTTCCTCTATTTTTAGTCCACCCAATGTTTCCAAAATATGTTCTTTTATCAATTTGTGCATTCATTCGAGTCCATTTTGGGTCTTCGGGAAGATTTTCACAACATTCACCCTTTAGGTGTATACACATTTTTTTCAAAAAACCAGCTATGATCAGCGAATTTTTTCTTCAAATAAAAGTTGGAAATTATCTCTTTTCACGAGCATGTTTTTTTAGATAGACAACTTTATTCTTTATTATTTCCTTTTTCTTCTTCCTTCTTTTTCTTTCCTTACTTGCTCTCTTTTCCTTTTCCTCTTTTCTCTTTTTTAAGTTTATTTATCATTTGTTCATTTCTTTTTTTTTTCACGAGGTATTTTGCTACCTAAACAAGTGTATATTTTTGGTGAGGTATTTTTGCTATATACATGCATATCCAAGGTATCTTGCTACCTAAACATACATATATATATTTTGTGAGGTATTTTTTTGCTACATACATGCATATCTAAGGTATTTTGCTACCTAAACATACATACATATATTTTGTGAGGTATCTTTTTGCTACATACATGCATATCCAAGGTATCTTGCTACCTAAACATGCATATATATATTTTGTGAGGTATATGTTTGCTACCTAAATTACATACATGCATATCTAAGGTATCTTCACCACCTAAACACACACACATATATTTTGTGAGGTATGACTACCTTCCGAGCTTGTGCTCGTTTTATTTAAATTCCTAGGATCATGAGCAACTAGGTGTGTCCTACTATGACTTGAGAAACAAAAGGTGATCAAATAACAAGCAGAAATTTAAAAGTTACTAGGTTGCCTCCTAGTAGCACTTCTTTAACGTCTTGAGCTGGACGCCTTATGACTTGTCGGTCACGGACCTAGTACTTTGCTTACCTTTGGCTTTGGACTTGGTCGCCTATTGGTCGGCCATGTGTTGTAGGCAACGCTCTAACCTTTTTGTGGATGAACTGAGGGGCTCTGGAGGTGGCAGCGGTGTGTCTATTGCCCGCTGCCGGCCATCCCCAGGCTGTTGTGGTGTCTCGCCTTGCGCCTACCTGGGGGCGCAGTACTTCTTGATAAAAGCCCGATTAATAGGGGGCCTAATGACCTTGTTGGGGGTGACGGGCGCTTCGTAGAACTGACAAAAGCCCGTAATCAGAGCTGGAAACCCCAAGACCCTGTTGGACTTCTTCGGGTCCACTGGGTGTCTTGCGGGTGCGATCCCTACAAACAATAGATGACATCAGAAATCAGTTGAGTGATGTGCATACTTACCTATGTCATGATGGCGTGATCTTGCTGGGGGGATGGGCACCCTGTAGGACTGACAGAGGCCCGCAACCAAAGCTGGAAACCCCAGGGCCCTGTTGGACTTCTCCGGGTCCACTGGGTGTCTTGTGGGCACGATCCCAACTGATACTTCCGCAGGGGGAGATCGACATTGTGGTCGTTGGGCAGAATGTTGCTAAGTAGCAACGTCATCAATATCTGTATAAGAGTGGTCATGTTGGTGCGCATGATCTGCGCTCATCTCTTTGCAATGGCACGGGTGAAATCTTGCCCCGGTATGCATAGTAGTTGCGTGATAGCCCCCCTCTCTGGTTGTGCTCACACAGTTGGTCGCCCTCCAATATCAGGGGATGGCCCAGGAACTAATAAAAGGAAAATACTTGCCCATTAACCGGGAGCGCAAGTCTTGATTAAGCATTTAAGGGTAGAGGACCTTAAATTCTCTTAAGGTGTGGATATGGAGCACACTGAAAATGAGGACGCGTAGCCCTCTAAAGGTGAGGGCGTGCAACCCTCTGAAGGTGAGGACGTGCAGTCCTCTGAAGGTGAGGACGTGCAATCCTCTTAAGGTGAGGACGTGCAGTCCTCTGAGGGTGAGGACGTGCAGTCCTCTGAAGGTGAGGATGCATAGCCCTCTAAAGGTGAGGGTGCATAGCCCCCTGAAGATGAGCACGTGTAGTCCTCTGATGGCGATAGGTTCTAGTACCCAAGGGTCCACCCTTATGAGAAAGCAAGAGATCGACTCATCAAGAGGGCCGGTCATCCCAAATTCACAAGATTTGGACATTAGATGTAGGAAATCTATGCAGTTAACATGATTTTTAGGGATGCATATGCATGCAACCTTCGTCGTGAAATTTGGTAAATGCGGACTTCATATGAAACAATGCAATGTAATGGAAAGTTGTATAATGTTCATGACATTCTTTCCCTATTTTTATGATTTTGATTTTGAATTAATTTTTTTGGAAAACAAAGATTGACTGTCCTTTTGAAAGAGGTGATAATTCATGCAACCTTATCCTATCTTTTGCAAATCTCTCCGGGAACTTCCTCAAAGTGTATGTTCTGTTTGATTTAGTCACTTGACCATTTTGGAGTAACGACAATGGAGCCGTTTGACGTTTAATCAATCCACTGAAATTCTAGGGTTTGTCCCCCCTTTTTTTTTTGTTTAAAAACATCGACGGGTGAGAACTTTTGATCTGCCCCTATGTTCACTTGAGGTTCATGCACGATGTCCCTCATTGCCCCAGTGTAAGGCTTTGAGGTACCAATTGTAATCTTTCATCATGACCTTGTAGTTGGGAACCTATTGGGTGAGAACTTCTAATTTGCCCCTAGGTTTACTTGAGGCTCATGCATAGTGCCCCTTATTGCCCCAGTGTAGGGCTCTGAGGTATCTATTTGTTATCTTTCGTCATGACCTTGTAGTAGGGAACCTATTGGGTGAGAACTTCTAATCTGCCCCTAGGTTTGCTTGAGGTTTATGCATGGTGCCTTTCATTGCCCCAGTGTAGGGCTATGAGGTAACCATCATTGTTTTGTTTTCACAACCTCGTAGTGAGGAAGAATGAAAGAAGCAGTTGATTCTTGCAAAAAGGGTTTTCCAAGGACGAGAAGTAGTTGAAGGATTTTTTTTCAGTTGATGGATTAAGTTAAATGACTCCTATGTAGAAGCAAGATATTTTGATGTTTTGATGATGCCAAAGGATCAAGTGCTTCTCAAGTTTATTCAAGACAAGGATCCAAGAATCCAAGAAAATCAAGATATATGATCAAGTTGATCTCTAGAATCTTAGGAAGAACTTTCCAAATTGAAAAAAGGAAAAGGTTTGGCCAAATAAGTCTATCTAAATCATTTTAAATTGAGATTTACTCTCTGGTAATCGATTACCAGTAGCTGAAAATGTTCATAACAGTCACTAGAAATTTGAATTCAAAATTTATAATGTGTAATCGATTACACATGGATGGTAATCGATTACCAGCAGTTTATTGAATGTTTTAATTCAAATTTTAAAGCCTGTAATCGATTACACAAGTCTTGTAATCAATTATCAAAGGAGATTTTTAGAAAATATTTTCCAAGAGTCACATCTATTCAAATGGTTTATGAATGGCCATCAAAGATCTATTTATATGTGACTTGGAAACACGAATTTAAAGAGAGTTTTTATTGCCCAAAAAGTTTTATCCTCTCAAAAGATTAAGAGAGTTTTTCTGAACTTAAATGTCTTATCCTCTCAAAAAGATTCCTTGGTCAACCACTTGCATATTCAATAAGGAATTTTGATTGATCTTCATTGTACAATCTATCTCTTTCAAGAGAGATTTCTTCTTCTCTTCTTCTTACTTCTGAAAAGGGATTAAGAGACCGAGGGTCTCTTGTTGTAGAGGATTCCTGAACACAAGGGAAGGGTTGTCCCTGTGTGGTTCAGACTTTGTAAAAGGAGTTTTACAAAGAGGGTGGAAAATCTCAAGTGGGTTGCTTGAGGACTGGACGTAGGCACGAGAAGTGGCCAAACCAGTATAAATCAAGTTTGCATTCCTCTCTTCCCTTAAACCTCTTTTATTTATTGTTATTTATCTTTTGCTTTAAAGAAGTTTATTTTGAATTGTCTTTTGAGTAATTCATGTTAAGGGTGCATTGTTACTCCAAAAAGAGAGAGTGAAAGTTTAATTGGGGAATAGTCTTTGTATCTTAATTCAACCCTCCCTTCTTAAGATAACTGAGGCCGTTTGTCCAACATCCTATTCTTGATAACTCACTTCTCTCTAAAAAGACAAACTTTTCGGAAATGATAAAATGAGGTCACATGAACGTCTATATTTTTACTTGAAAACACAGTCAATCAAATGCCACCCCCCCTTTTTTTTTGAACCCCTTTTTTTTTTGCTTTACTCGTCGTTTTACGGCACCCCACCAACGTGCAAGACGAGTAATCTCTGATTGAACAGTCTTGGAAGTCAACACTCAGGAGCGCAGGTCGCTTGAGCAAACAAACCAATGGCTTACACTCACA